>NW_024055684.1:0-49971 GCF_902713615.1 Scyliorhinus canicula
TCCCCCCCGATATCACCCACGTGCTCGATATCACCCCCTCCCCGATATCACCCTGCCCACGATATCAACCCCTGACCCCGATATCACCCACCCCGATATCACCCCCAAGAAATCAACCCCACCCAATATCACCCCCACACCGATATCACCACCTCCCCGATATCACACCCTCCCGGATATCATTGCCCCCTCGATATCACCCCCACCCCGATATCACCCCTGCCCCAATATCACCCAACGACGATATCACCCCTCCGCGATTTCACCCCCACCCCGATACCACCCCACCCCGATATCACCCCACCCCGATATCACCCCTCCCCGATATCACCACCTCCACGATATCTCCCCCTCGCCGATATCAACCCCAACTCAATATCGCTCCCTCCCCGATTTCACACCCTCCACGATATCACCCCACCCCGATATCACCCCACCCCAATGTAACCACTTCCCGATATCACCCCATCTCCGATGTCAAGACCACCCCGATATCGCCCGCACCCCGATATCGCCCCACCACAATATCACCCCGTCCCCAATAGCACCCGTCCCCGATATCGCCCCCTCCCCGATATTACACCCAACCTGATATCACCCGACCCTGATATCACCCTCACCCCGATATCACCCTACGCGATATCACCCACACCCCGATATCGTCCACAATCCCGATATCACCCGCACCCCGATATCACCCCCTCCCCGATATCACCCCCTCCCCGAAATCACCCCCTCCCCGATATCACCCCTAACCCGATGTCATCCCCGCTATCACTCCCTCCCCGATATCACCCCCAACCCCTATATCACCCCACCTCGTTATCACCGCTATCACAATATCACTCACTCCCCAATATTTCCCCCACCCCGATACCTCCCACACCCCGATATCACCCCACCCCGATATTACTCCCACCCCGATATCAAACCCTCCCCGATATCACCCCCTCCCCAAAATCCCCGCTGCCCCGATATCACCCCACCCCGATATCACCCCCACCCCGATATTACCCTCTGCCCGATATCACCCCCACACCGATATCACCCCCACCCCAGATATCACACCCTCCCCGTTATCAACCCACCCCGATATCACCCCAACCCAATACCAACCCCACCTCAATATCACCCTGCCCACGCTATCACCACCGCCACCGATATCACCCCCTCCCCGATATCAACCTGCCCACGATATCACCCCCTGCCACCCATATCACCCACCCTGATATCACCATCCCTCCGATATCATCCCCACCCGATATCACCCCACCCGGATATCACCCCACCCCAATATCACCACCTCGCCGTTATCAACCCACCACGATATCACCCCAACCCAATATCAACCCCACCTCAATATCACCCTCCCCCCCGATATCACCCACGTGCTCGATATCACCCCCTCCCCGATATCACCCTGCCCACGATATCAACCCTTGCCCCCGATATCACCCACCCCGATATCACCCCCAAGAAATCAACCCCACCCAATATCACCCCACACCGATATCACCACCTCCCCGATATCACACCCTCCCGGATATCATTGCCCCCTCGATATCACCCCCACCCCGATATCACCCCTGCCCCAATATCACCCAACCCCGATATCACCCCCCTCCACGATTTCACACCCACCCCGATACCACCCCACCCCGATATCACCACCCACCCCCGATATCACCCCTCCCCGATATCACCCACCTCCATGATATCTCCCCCTCCCCGATATCAACCCCAACTCAATATCGCTCCCTCCCCGATTTCACACCCTCCACGATATCACCCCACCCCCGATATCACCCCACCCCCAATGTAAACACTTCCCGATATCACCCCATCTCCGATGTCAAGACCACCCCGATATCGCCCGCACCCCGATATCGCCCACCACAATATCACCCCGTCCACAATATCAACCCGTCCCCGATATCACCCCCTCCCCGAATATTACACCCAACCTGATATCACCCCACCCCTGATATCACCCTCACCCCGATATCACCCCACGCGATATCACCCACACCCCGATATCGTCCACACCCCGATATCACCCGCACCCCGATATCACCCCCTCCCCGATAGCAGCCCCACCCCAATATCACCACCACCACAATAGCACCCCGTTCTCGATATCACCTCCACCCCGATATCATCCCTACCCCGAAATCACCCCTCCCCGATATCACTCTCTCTCCAATATCACCCCAACCCCAATATCACCCCACCCCGTTATGAATGCCATCACAATATCACTCTCTCCCCGATATCACCACCACCCCGATATCACCCACACCCCGATATCACCCCACACCGATATCACGCCGACCCCGATATCACCCCAACACCGATATCACCCACTCCCTGATATCAACCCACCCCGATATTACCATACCCAGATATCAGCCTCCCCCAGATATCACCGCCACCCCGATATCAACCCCTCCCCGATATCACCCCCTCCCCGATATCCCCAAACCCGATAAAGCCCCACCCCGATATCACCCCCACACCTATATTACCCTCCCCCCGATATCATTTCATTTGATTTCATTTCATTTCATATCACCCCCCACGCCGATATCACACCACACCTCAGATATCATCCCCTCCCGTTAATCAACCCACCCCGATATCACCCCAACCCCAATACCATCCCCACCTCAATATCACCCTCCCCCCGCTATCAAACCCGCCACCTATATCACCCCCCTCCCCGATATCACCACCTCCCCGATATCCAGCCTCTCCCTGAATTCACCCCACCCGGATATCACCCCCCACCCCAATATCACCCCTCCCCCCGATATCACACCCTCCCGATATCACACCCTCCCCGATATCACCCACAACCCGATATCACCCCCACCCCGATATCACCCCCTCCCCGATGTCACACCGTCCAGGATATCATTGTCCCCTCGATATTACCCCCACCCCGATATCACCCCTACCCCGATATCACCCCCCACCCGATATCACCCCCCTCCCCGATTTCACCCCCACCCCGATATCACCCCTACCCCGAAATCACACCTCCCCGATATCACTCCCTCCCCGATATCACCCCAACCCCAATATCACCCCCACCCCATTATGACTGGCATCACAATATCACTCACTCCCCGATATCACCACATCCCCGATATCACTCACACCCCGATATCATCCCACACCGATATCACCCCAACCGGATATCACCCCATCCCAATATCACCCCTCCCCGATATCACACCCTCCCCGATATCACCCACACAAAATCAACCCCACCCGATATCACCCCCAGCCCGATATAACTCCCTCCCCGATATCACAACCTCCCGGATATTATTGCACCCTCTATATCACCCCCACCCCGATATCACCCCAACCCCTATATCACCCCCACCCCGATATCACCCACTCCCCGATATCACCCCACCCCGATAACACCCCACCCCGATATCACCCCAACTCGATATCACCCACTCCCTGATATCACCCCACCGCGATATCACCAGACCCAGATATCACCCTCCCCCCAGATATCACCCCCACCCCGAATCACCCCCCTCCCCGATATCACGCCCTCCCCGATATCCCCCAACAACGATATCACCCCAACCCGATATCACCACCGACCCGATATTACCCTCCCCCAGATAATACCCCTCGCCCGATACACCCCCACCCCAGACATCACCCCCTCCGCGTTATCACCCAATCCGATATCACCTCCCAACCCAATACCAACCTCACCTCATATCACCCTCCCTCCCCCGCTATCACCCCCCGCCACCGATATTAACCCCTGCCCCCCGTATCACCCCCGCCACCGATATCACCCCTTCCCCGATATCACCCTGCCCACGGTATCACCCCTGCCCCCGTTATCACCCATTCCGATATCACCACCTCCCGATATCATCCCAGCCCATATCCCCCAATCATATATCACCCCCACCCCGATATCACCCCCTCCCCGATATCACACCCTCCCCTATATCACCCACACAAAAGCAACCCCAACCGATATCACCCCCAGCCCGATATAACCCCCCCCCGATGTAACCACTTCCCGATATCACCCCATCTCCGATGTCAAGACCACCCCGATATCGCCCGCACCCCGATATCGCCCCCCCACAATATCACCCCGTCCCCATAGCCCCCGTCCCCGATATCACACCCTCCCCGATATTACACCCAACCTGATATCACCCGACCCTGATATCACCCACACCCCGATATCACCCTACCCGATATCACCCACACCCCGAGATCGTCCACATCCCGATATCACCCGCACCCGATATCACCCCCTCCCCGATAGCACCCCCTCCCCGAAATCACCCCCTCCCCGATATCACCCTAACCCGATGTCATCCCCGCTATCACTCCCTCCCCGATATCACCCCAACCCCTATTCACCCCAACCTCGTTATCACCGCTATCACAATATCACTCACTCCCAATATTTCCCCCACCCCGATATCACCCACACCCCGATATCACCCCACCCCGATATTACTCCCACCCCGATATCAAACCCTCCCCGATATCACCCCCTCCCCAAATCCCCGCTGCCCCGATATCACCCCACCCCGATATCACCCCCACCCCGATATTACCCTCTGCCCGATATCACCCCCACACCGATATCACCCCCACCCCAGATATCACAGCCTCCCCGTTATCAACCCATCCCGATATCACCCCAACCCAATACCAACCCCACCTCAATATCACCCTGCCCACGCTATCACCACCGCCACCGATATCACCCCCTCCCCGATATCAACCTGCCCACGATATCACCCCCTGCCACCGATATCACCCACCCCGATATCACCATCCCTCCGATATCATCCCCACCCGATATCACCCCACCCGGAAATGACCCCCACCCCAATATCACCACCTCGCCGTTATCACCCAACCCCGATATCACCCCAACCCAATATCAACCCCACCTCAATATCACCCTCCCCCCCCGATATCACCCACGTGCTCGATATCACCCCCTCCCCGATATCACCCCTGCCCACGATATCAACCCCTGACCCCGATATCACCCACCCCGATATCACCCCCAATGAAATCAACACCACCCAATATCACCCCCACACCGATTCACCACCTCCCCGATATCACACCCTCCCGGATATCATTGCCCCCTCGATATCACCCCCCCCCCGATATCACCCCCCCCCCAATATCACCCAACCCCGATATCACCCCACTCCGCGATTTCACCCCCACCCCTGATACCACCCCACCCCGATATCACCCCACCCCGATATCACCCCTCCCCGATATCACCACCTCCATGATATCTCCCCCCTCCCCGATATCAACCCCCAACTCAATATCGCTCCCTCCCCGATTTCACACCCTCCACGATATCACCCCCACCCCGCTATCACCCCACCCCAATGTAAACACTTCCCGATATCACCCCCATCTCCGATGTCAAGACCACCCGATATCGCCCGCACCCCGATATCGCCCCACCACAATGTCACCCCGTCCCCAATAGCACCCGTCCCCGATATCACCCCCTCCCCGATATTACACCCAACCTGATATCACCCGACCCTGATATCACCCTCACCCCGATATCACCCCACGCGATATCACCCACACCCCGATATCGTCCACACCCCGATATCACCCGCACCCCGATATCACCCCCTCCCCGATAGCAGCCCCACCCCAACATCACCACCACCACAATAGCACCCCGTTCTCGATATCACCTCCACCCCGATATCATCCCTACCCCGAAATCACCCCTCCCCGATATCACTCCCTCTCCAATATCACTCCCTCTCCAATATCATCCCAACCCCAATATCACCCCCAACCCGTTATGAATGCCATCACAATATCACTCTCTCCCCGATATCACCACCACCCCGATATCACCCACACCCCGATATCACCCCACAGCGATATCACTCCGACCCCGATATCACCCCAACACCGATATCACCCACTCCCTGATATCAACCCACACCGATATTACCATACCCAGATATCAGCCTCCCCCAGATATCACCGCCACCCCGATATCCAACCCCTCCCCGATATCACCCCCTCCCCGATATCCCCAAACCCGATAAAGCCCCACCCCGATATCACCCCACACCTATATTACCCTCCCCCGATATCATTTCATTTGATTTCATTTCAATTTCATATCACCCCCACGCCGATTATCACCACAACCCAGATATCACCCCCTCCCCGTTATCAACCCACCCCGATATCACCCCAACCCAAGATCAACCCCACCTCGATATTACCCTCCCCCCGTTATCACCCACGCCACCTATATCACCCCCTCCCCGATATCACCACCTCTCCGATATCACCCTCTCCCTGATATCACCCCACCCGGATATCACCCCCACCCCAATATCACCCCCTCCCCGATATCACACCCTCCCCGATATCACACCCTCCCCGATATCACCCACAACCCGATATCACCCCCACCCCGATATCACCCCCTCCCCGATGTCACACCGTCCAGGATATCATTGTCCCCTCGATATTACCCCCACCCCGATATCACCCCTACCCCGATATCACCCCCACCCCGATATCACCCCCTCCCCGATTTCACCCCCACCCCGATATCACCCCTACCCCGAAATCACACCTCCCCGATATCACTCCCTCCCCGATATCACCCCAACCCCAATATCACCCCCACCCCATTATGACTGGCATCACAATATCACTCACTCCCCGATATCACCACATCCCCGATATCACTCCCACCCCGATATCACCCCTCCCCGATATCACCCCAACCCGATATCACCCCATCCCAATATCACCCCTCCCGATATCACACCCTCCCCGATATCACCCACACAAAATCAACCCCACCCGATATCACCCCCAGCCCGATATAACTCCCTCCCCGATATCACAACCTCCCGGATATTATTGCACCCTCTATATCACCCCCACCCCGATATCACCCCAAACCCTATATCACCCCCACCCCGATATCACCCACTCCCCGATATCACCCCACCCCGATAACACCCCACCCCGATATCACCCCAACCCGATATCACCCACTCCCTGATATCACCCCACCGCGATATCACCAGACCCAGATATCACCCTCCCCCAGATATCACCCCCACCCCGATATCACCCCCTCCCCGATATCACGCCCTCCCCGATATCACCCCCAACTCGATATCACCCCAACCCGATATCACACCCACCCCGATATTACCCTCCCCCCAGGATAATACCCCCTCCCCGATACCACCCCCACCCCAGACATCACCCCCTCCGCGTTATCAACCCAATCCGATATCACCCCAACCCAATACCAACCTCACCTCAATATCACCCTCCCTCCCCCGCTATCACCCCCGCCACCGATATAACCCCCCCCCCGCTATCACCCACGCCCCCGATATCACCCCTCCCTGATATCACCCTGCCCACGATATCACCCCTGCCCCGATATCACCCACCCCGATATCACCACCTCTCCGATATCATCCCAGCCCGATATCACCCCAATCAATATATCACCCCCACCCCGATATCACCCCCTCCCCGATATCACACCCTCCCCGATATCACCCACACAAAGCAACCCCAACCGTATCACCCCCAGCCGATATAACCCCCTCCCCGATAATCACCACCCCTCACGGCATATTTTTGCACGCCTCTAGATCCACCCAACCCCGATATCACCCCTTAACCCTATATCAGCCACCCACCCCGAATTTCACCCCTCCCGATATCAACCCCACATCGAACTAACACCCCCACCCCGATATCACCCCAACTCGATAGCACCACTCCGGGATTTCATCCCACCTCCCCCGATATCCCACCTACCCGATAATGCACCCCCACCCCGATTTGCGCCCCCTGCCCCGATATTAATCCTCCCCATATCACCATCCCTACCCCGATATCAATCATCCCCATGTCACCCCTACCCCGATATCACCCCAACCAGATATCACATCCACCCCGATATCACCACCTCCCCGATATCACCCCCTCCCCGATATCACCACCTCCCCAAGACCACCGCCTCCCCGATATCACCCCCACCGCGATATCACCCGCAGCTCGATACCACCGCCACCACGATCTGGCACAGAGTTTGTCCCTGTTGCTCAGAAGGGAAGGGAGAAGAGGAACAGAGCACTTGTCATTGGGGACTCCATAGTCAGAGGAACAGACAGGAGGTTCTGTGGGAACGAAAGAGACTCACGGTTGGTGTGTTGCCTCCCAGGTGCCAGGGTTCGTGATGTCTCTGATCGTGTTTTTGGGATCCTTAAGGGGGAGGGGGAGCAGCCCCAAGTCGTGGTCCACATAGGTACCAACGACAGAGGTAGGAAGAGAGATGGGGATTTGAGACAGAAATTCAGGGAGCTAGGGTGGAAGCTGAGAGCTAGAACAAACAGAGTTGTTATCTCTGGGTTGTTACCCGTGCCACGTGCTAGTGAAGTGAGAAATAAGGAGAGAGATGAGTTGAACACGTGGCTACAGGGATGGTGCAAGCGGGAGGGTTTTGGTTTCCTGGATAATTGGGGCTCATTCTGGGGTAGGTGGGACATCTACAAACAGGATGGTCTTCACCTGAACCAGAGGGGTACCAATATCCTGGGGGGGGGAGATTTGCGAGTGCTCTTCAGGGGGTTTAAACTAATTCAGCAGGGGGATGGGAACCTAAATTGTAGTCCCAGTGTACAGGATGTTGAGAGTAGTGAGGTCAGGGATAGGGTTAAAAGTTCAAAAGAGGGCACCGGCAAGCAGGACGCTGGTTTGAAGTGTGTCTACTTCAACGCCAGGAGCATCCGCAATAAGGTGGGTGAACTTGCAGCATGGGTTGGTACCTGGGATCTCGATGTTGTGGCGATTTCGGAGACATGGGTAGAGCAGGGACAGGAATGGTTGTTGCAGGTTCCAGGATTTAGATGTTTCTGTAAGAACAGAGAAGATGGTAAAAGAGGGGGGTGTGGTATTGTTAATCAAGGAAAGTATTACGGCGATAGAACGGACGCTTGAGGACTCGTCTACTGAGGTAGTATGGGCCGAGGTTAGGAACAGTAGAGGAGAGGTCACCCTGTTGGGAGTTGTCTATAGACCTCCGAATAGTTCCAGAGATGTAGAGGAAAGGATTGCAAAGATGATTCTCGACAGGAGCGAGAGTAACAGGGTAGTTGTTATGGGGGACTTTAACTTTCCAAATATTGACTGGAAATACTATAGTTCGAGTACTTGAGAGGGGTCAGTTTTTGTGCAGTGTGTGCAGGAGGGTTTTCTGACACAGTATGTAGACAGGCCAACAAGGGGCGAGGCCACATTGGATTTGGTACTGGGTAATGAACCCGGCCAGGTGTTAGATTTAGATGTAGGTGAGCACTTTGGTGATAGTGATCACAACTCGGTTATGTTTACTTTAGCAATGGGCAGGGATAGGTATATACCGCAAGGCAAGAATTATAGCTGGGGGAAAGGCAATTATGATGCTATTCGGCAAGATTTAGGAGGTATAGGATGGGGAAGGAAACTGCAGGGGATGGGTACAATCGAAATGTGGAGCTTTTTCAAGGAACAGCTACTGCGTGTCCTTGATAAGTATGTACCTGTCAGGCAGGGAGGAAGTTGTCGAGCAAGGGAGCCGTGGTTTACTAAGGAAGTTGAAGCACTTGTCAAGAGGAAGAAGAAGGCTTATGTTAGGATGAGACATGAAGGCTCAGTTAGGGCACTTGAGAGTTACAGGTTAGCCAGGAAGGACCAAAAGGGAGAGTTAAGAAGAGCGAGGAGAGGACACGAAAAGTCGTTGGCGGATAGGATCAGGGAAAACCCTAAGGCTTTCTATAGGTATATCAGGAACAAAAGAATGACTCGAGTAAGATTAGGGCCAATCAAGGATAGTAGTGGAAAGTTGTGTGTGGAATCAGAGGAGATAGGGGAAGCATTAAATGGATATTTTTTGTCAGTGTTTACACTGGAGAAATACAATGTTGTCGAGGAGAACACTCAGGTTCAGTCGACCAGGCTAGATGGAATTGAGGTTCAAAAGGAGGAGGTGTTAGCAATTTTAGAAAATGTCAAAATAGATAAGTCCCCTGGGCCAGATGGGATTTATCCTAGGATTCTCTGGGAAGCCATGGAGGAGATTGCAGAGCCTTTGTCCTTGATATTTATGTCGTCTTTGTCGACAGGAAATGTGCCGGAAGACTGGAGGATAGCAAATGTTGTCCCCTTGTTCAAGAAGGGGAGTAGAGACAACCCTGGTAATTATAGACCTGTGAGCCTTACTTCGGTTGTGGGTAAAATGTTGGAAAAGGTTATAAGAGATAGGGTTTATAATAATCTTGAAAAGAACAAGTTGATTAGCGATACTCAACACGGTTTTGTGAAGGGTAGGTCATGTCTCACAAACCTTATTGAGTTTTTTGAGAAGGTGACCAAACAGGTGGATCAGGGTAAAGCTGTTGATGTGGTGTATATGGATTTCAGTAAGGCGTTTGATAAGGTTCCCCACGGTAGGCTATTGCAGAAAATAAGGAAGTATGGAATTGAAGGTGATTTAGCGGTTTGGATCAGTAATTGGCTAGCTGAAAGAAGACAGAGGGTGGTGGTTTATGGCAAATGTTCATCCTGGAGTTCAGTTACTAGTGGTGTACCGCAAGGATCTGTTTTGGGGCCACTGCTGTTTGTCATTTTTATAAATGACCTGGAAGAGGGTGTAGAAGGATGGGTTAGTAAATTTGCAGATGACACGAAGGTCGGTGGAGTTGTGGATAGTGCTGAAGGATGTTATAGGATACAGAGGGACATAGATAGGCTGCAGAGCTGGGCTGAGAGGTGGCAGATGGAGTTTAATGCGGAAAAGTGTGAGGTGGTTCACTTTAGAAGGAGTAACAGGAATGCAGAGTACTGGGCTAATGGCAAGATTCTTGGTAGTGTAGATGAACAGAGAGATCTCGGCATCCAGGTACATAAATCCTTGAAAGTTGCCACCCAGGTTAATAGGGCTGTTAAGAAGGCATATGGTGTGCTAGCCTTTATAAGCAGGGGGATTGAGTTTCGGAACCACAGGGTCATGCTGCAGCTGTACATAACTCTGGTGCGGCCACACCTGGAGTACTGCGTGCAGTTCTGGTCACCACATTATAGGAAGGATGTGGAAGCTTTGGAAAGGGTTCAGAGGAGATTTACTAGGATGTTGCCTGGTATGGAGGGAAGGTCTTACGAGGAAAGGCTCAGGGAATTGAGGTTGTTTTCGTTAGAGAGGATAAGGCTGAAAGGTGACTTAATAGAGACATATAAGATAGTCAGAGGGTTAGATAGGGTGGACAGTGAGAGTCTTTTTCCTCGGATGGTGATGACCAACACGGGGGGACATAGCTTTAAATTGAGGGGTGAGAGATATAGGACAGATGTCAGAGGCAGTTTCTTTACTCAGAGAGTAGTAGGGGTGTGGAACGCCCTGCCTGCAACAGTAGTAGACTCGCCAACTTTAAGGGCATTTAAATGGTCACTGGATAGACATATGGATGAAAATGGAATAGTGTAGGTCAGATAGGCTTCAGATGGTTTCACAGGTCGGCGCAACATCGAGGGCCGAAGGGCCCATACTGCGCTGTAGTGTTCTATGTTCTATGTTCTAAACCAAGTAATTAATGGTAGTGCACAGGAAAAGCAACAAGGGCACTCAGAACGCCTCTACAAATAAATGTAACATCCTCATGGTACGTGTATTCGCTTGTTTTGCAACACACAAGCTGGACAAGAAGCATCCACGAAGGCGCCAATCATCACGGGTGTCACAGAGAGGTGCACGTCGAGGCCGTGAGTACACAGCGGAAGGAGCGCGCTGAATCCAGAGCGTCATACCCAACCAACTGATTAAACACCAGCTGCCCAGCTTTCTGCAGTGGCCGAATCCCGGATTGGACTATTTAGACACCGCAGAACCCTGCTCACTGGAAGGCAGCAAAGCATCGTCGGCCCATGCGACGTCTCACGAAGAAGGAGAAAACGAAGTGGTTTGGAGATTGGCAACGTTTAAACCAGGGACGGAAACAACGAGGTAAGGATTATGATCTGTATTTGGCAGGCAATTCCAACATTATCCACTTTGTCGGGGCATGTGCCATGCATTCCCTGAATGGCGGACATTCCTGTATGTTGGTGCAGGTCACGTTATTCAAATCCACCTCATGCTCGTCACCCCTTTGACATTGTAATTAATACTTTCGCAAACTGGTCATTTCGTTTCGAGGCTGACTCATACAAATCATGTTTGTTTTCTCTTCCACAGTCAACATACTAGCGATTGTGATCTTGTCCCGAGGAAAGTGTGGCCTTTCTAAATGTGTTACATGCTACCTCGTCGGCATGGCAGCGGCTGTTCTATCGGTTGTTATATTCGATCTCGTATTGAGACACATTCCGATCGTATTTCGGGAGCAATTTGAATTCTTGCTGAACATCCCCACGTGTAATATCCACGCTGTCCTGCTTTATGCAGCCACTGACTGTTCTGTCTGGTTCACCGTAAGTTTCACCTTCGATCGATTTGTGGCCATTTGCTGCAAGAAGCTGAAACCAAAATACTGCACGGAAAAAACGGCGGCTGTTGTTCTGGGAACAGTGACTTTGCTGAGCTGTTTAAAGGATATTTCATGGTATTTCATGGTGTCAGGTCCGTATTATAGGGGAAACCAACCCTGGTTTTGCGATGTGCCCATCAAGGACATGTTTTCTGCGGTCTGGGGAACAATTGAGTTCCTGCATTACATTTTAACACCTTGTGTTCCATTCGTCCTGATAATGCTGCTTAATGTTTTCACCGTTAGACACATAGTGGTGAGCAGCAGGGCCCGCAAGAGACTCCGGGCTCACAGCAGTGAGGAGAGTATCAGAGACCCAGAGATGGTAATACGAAGAAAATCCGTTATTTT
The DNA here is from genome assembly GCF_902713615.1 of Scyliorhinus canicula. NCBI lineage: Eukaryota > Metazoa > Chordata > Chondrichthyes > Carcharhiniformes > Scyliorhinidae > Scyliorhinus > Scyliorhinus canicula. Next base: position 12,960 of record NW_024055684.1, read on the forward strand.
ACTGTTTGCCATCTCGGTCAATTTCATTCTCTTATGGTCTGTGTTTATGTTTTATTCGATATGGACACGGATGTATTTTTTGGGGTATGAGGCAATGTATCTACATTGGTTTGTGCAAGAAGTGGCATTCATGCTGCAGCTCCTGAGCTGCTGCACAAATACTTGTATTTAATCAGTGACACAGACCAAATTCAGAGAACAGTTGAAAAATGTCTTCACAAGCCGATTTGTACGTTAATCTTACACTGACTGAAACGAAATCAAACATTTCAACATCATCACGCGATGGGCTCGTGCTGCTGTGTTAATGGCGGGGCGTGTGACGATCTCAATGTTCAATAAATAGCAAATAATCTCTGGTCATCTTTGGTTCGCCAGTCGAAAATGGGAAGAGGAGCAAATTCAACAATTGCATCAGTAAAATTGGTCGATATACTAGATTATACAGAGGAAGAAGTACATATATCAGGATAGTTCGTTATGTTCTGCCATTTAATAGATACTGTGGGTAGCCAAGTTGGAGGAATGCCAGGTGAAATGCGAATGGTGTGTGAACAGATGCACTTGGGACGTGGTGAATAAAGGGGAAGCACTATTACAGGCGGCATATATTAGCGTGGAGGGGTAGATGTACAAGGTAGACTTTGTTTGACAAACTGTTGGAGCCGGGACATATGTTACATTTACTACGTACACGGTGTGATGGGATTTAAATTGCTACATCTGGGAGAGATGATATATACCAGTTGAAGCTTTCACGGTGGTGGTGGCGCGGGGTGGGGAATAGAGTGGATCGTAGATTTATGGGGTGAGGATGGTATTGCCGCACAAATGCGAGTGTAGATGGCATCGATGTATGAAGTACACTGGAACATGTGTAGATATGGGACGAGAACACGGCTGAGCTATTGTTCTCTTCCATGATCAGCGGCGGAGGGAGAATATCGAGAACTGTGGGAACTTATATATACTTGTTAAACAGGGGAAATCAGAAGGTATACTTGTCGGACTATCGGAGGACATAATTTTGATATTGCTCTGCTGAATAACATGCGATAGCGGGCGCATGGGAGAAAATTGGTTTGCATACCAGGAACAATTAGAGAGCAGACTGTTAACTTGCAGTCACTCGTCATCTTTCTCCCTGGTACCACGCATTACACATTGAAATCCCGCCCTGCTTGTCAAGCCATGTGTCGGGGTGACTTGACCAGTTTATTCAGTAATACAGTTTACGTATCCCCGAGTAGGAAAAAAAACACACCCAAACACTCAAATGAGAACACCTTTGTGACTGAGCCATTAGAGCCGGTTGATTTGGCAAGGCAGAGGAAACATACAGAAATATTATCACAAAGATGCGGGGATTGAATTCGAGACAGCAGATAATTCTCTCTTACAACTCAACCTCCATCACCTTGAACAACAAACGCCACAGCTATGCCTCGTGCAAGCTCATCTGAAAATCACATGAGGTGCTGGTGTGGCACGTTATTCCCAACACTGCACTATTACATGGTAAAATTCAGGGAACTCTCTTTCTAACAGCCGTGGGTGCACCTCCACCACATGTGCTGAAGCAGCTCAAGAGAGAGATGAATACATCGCCATGTAATGGGCACTTACGGATGGACAACAATTGTTGGAGACCGGTCCAAAGTAACAAAATTAAACAAACAAGCCACATCATTTGCGAGATGTTGATGCATTAGTTGCAGAGGAGCAGCTGGTGATATGTCTGCTGCAGCATGGGCAGGTATATATAACCCAGCCACAGCGGCAGAGAGGGTTGATGTATCAGGTATCCTTGAGCAGGTTTCTGATATGATAGTAACGGGTGCAGGACGCTTATGTAGGCGCGCTGAGGTTGATATGCCCGGTAAATTATGCTATCGAGTATAATATAGCAGGGAGAGGGGCGCAGGGGAAGTAGTTAGAAATGTCAGGTGGACAGCGATATATCAGGAACACCCAGGAGAGGTGAGCGACCAGACAAACGTATTGCTCAGCAACTGAACCAGTGACAGTGGGGAGGGATTCTGATTTGCCTTAAACAACAGACGGGGATATCAAGCAGGCTAATCATGAAAAGGGAGATGTCTACAATGCAAACGTGGTGCGGTAGAACTGATACCAAATACATGGACAGCGGAATCCGATACGCTGCCTGAACAGCGTGAATCACGGCACAATCAAGGAAATTGGGAAAGAACGCATGTTCCATAAAAACTGGGGGATGTGATGATACACCCAGTTCTTGTGATGACGGGGTTGATGTACATGGTACACAGGGGAATGATACTATATTCCACGTCCATTGGGAGTAGTGGGTAATTTACCAGGTACACCTGAAGGAAGGTGTGATGTACCAGGTTTATTGAGGATTCGGGTGATCAGTGTAGTCCATTGTGGAATTGGAATATCTGCCGGGTATCCTGAATGAATTGTGTGATAGATCAGGTAAAATGAGGAATGCCATAATATATCAGCCGCAGTGGAGGAATCGGGTGATAGTCCAGATACTCTTCAGAAATGAGTGGAAATTACGGGTGCACTGGGAAACGATTCACATACGTTGTGCGCAGGACTATGGTGATTCACAATGCATATCAATGATGCGATGTTTTACGTGATAAACGTGGGAATGAGCCGATGTGCCAGCCATCGTGGGGAATTCTAGGTAAAATGGGTGATATACAATGTACATATGGATAATGTAACGTAATTACAGTTAATCCCCGGAAACATTTCTGATATTTATGAAAGTCACGTCTCACTCGGTTCAATTTGCCTGCACTGAAGGGTCATTGCGTTATTCCTGATTCTCCACGCAGTAATTTGAAGTATCAGGGAAGCAAGGGGACAGATACACTTGGTTACTGAGTGGAACATATTATCAGCATTGAGCCGTAAGGCATTCTGGGAGAAGTATTCACTGATGCTCTTCAAAGAAACTAACAAGGAAACTGCAGCCATGGGCAAAATTGATTTTCTTTTTTTCTAATCTTTTTATTGGCATTTTCAAATTTATAAACAATTACATACATTGTTTGCCACCCACCACCTTATGTCCCCCTTTCTCTCCCTCCCGATATTTTCTTCCCCCATCGACTTCGGCTGTGTTTCCCCTGTAATTTGCCGGGGGAGGGGGGTGGGTTTCCCCTCACTCCCATTTTGTTCCCTTCTGTGCCCTTCAACCCTTCCCCCTTCCACCTTACTTCCCTCCTGCCAGTTTGCGCATCCGTATGGTTTCCCAACTATCCATGTTTTTCCCTTGTCCTTCCTATTTTCATTCCTAACTATCCCGTATCCCCAACTTACTCGTTGTTGCTGAGTTCGAACAGGTTTTGGAACAGGCCTACAAACTGCCTCCATGCTTCTAGGTTCCAGAAGGGCCCAGTCAGCCGCACTCACATGTTCCGGGCTTATCCCAAAATTGCTCGTTCAAGACAGACTTCTTGGAGGCTTTGTTTAAGGTTGTGACGCCGACCCTGTAGACGTTCCCAACAGTGGGAATCCCGGGGGTATCGGAGCAGCCAGCGCTACACATGGGGAAGGGAGCCAAAGCCCTTGCTTTCGCTTCCCTCATCGCATGCCTGAGAATCCTGCTCGACTGGTGATCGGCAGCACCGCCCATAACTGCAGACTGGCTCGCTGACCTCTCTGAATTTCTCCACCTGGAGAAGATTAATTATCCCATCCGGGGGTCGGAGGAAGGCTTGCTAAAATGGATTTTCATGATAACCAGAGACACAGCATTGCTTGCAATTCCATTCTTTTCGGGACACAGAGGACAGGCTGTAATGACGTGTTAAGCTAAAATATTGTTTAATTAACACCATCTAAAATACAGTGTCACCGAAACTATCCAACCACAACCCGGGATTAACCGTTGTACGTGCAGAACAGACTTCAGCTCGTGCCCCACAGAGCAAACGTGGACAAACTATCTCTTATGGGAAGTATACGTGTTGAAATCCGGCATTCCTGAAAGTTATGTAACTGTTTATACGAACACATAGCTGTAGTCTTGGTGAAGGTTGAGAAAAAAATAAGAAGCTTTATTTAAAAGTAAGCCAATTTTTCGAAGGGTACTCAATTCTTTCTGAATTCTTCAGTTGCTGCAAGTAGGGGGATAACAAGGTTAGAAGGCAGCTGGAATCATATATTTGTACAAAGAAGCATTGACTGAATCCGAGGAATGGATAGTCTGTTACACTAGACAGACAAATGGTGGAGTATGAATTAGCTGGTGCGCATAAGGAAGATAACTCTTTTACATAAACAAGTTGGACGTGTCGGCTTTATCATGGTCAGCACAGGAGCGGTAAGTTCGAAATATTAACCTTAGCTGGTTTCGCATATCATGTATTCGAGGGGTGGTGGGGGTGGATATAACAGCTACAGGAGTTGAGAAAAATGCTAAATTTGCAGTGAATGATGTTTCCATGCTCTGCGGCAAAGACAGCAAAAGGGGACCAAGGTATCATTATGGAAACTACAGCCGGAAGTGCAGGCAGTGGAAGTAGTAACATGGGAAATGGGTTGGCCATAGTCAAGTGCGCCGTTAACTACAAGAGTGGGGCATCAGGTGTGAGGAATAATCAAACAGTTTCAGAGGCACGTGGCTTGTACCTATAATCTCCAAAACAGATTAAAAGGGAGAATGAGAAAATGGAAGCTATTCAAACAGTGTTTGCAGTAAGTGGGGACAGTGGAAGTGCATTGGAAGGAACGGAAGAATACAGTACATGGCTCCAAGTAATTCATCAATTTCCAAGAATGGAAAAGGATTGGAGAAAAGAGTGGTTTACACATTCTACGCAGCTGAGGATAGATTGCCTGTGTCCCAGGCGCATCTTTCTCGGTGGAAAGTCATTCCCGGCAAGCAGAATATTGGGCTGGATTCTCGGCGTTTGAGAGTAAGTGTTGATACTACAAAGTCGTAGTTTGTGTTCACCCACCCCCCCCCCCCCCCCCCCAGCAGAAGGCCGCGCACAACCGCTGGTAACAGCAGAAGACCAGAGGGAGCCCACGAGACCTGCGGCCCATTTCCGTGCCTGAGAAGACTCCTTGAAGTTGGTAAAATGTGGCAATGCCCAACCTCGAAGATGTTGAAAATTTTGCCATGTTCGGCAGCGAAGATCTTGAATATTTGCCCATGCTCGGTTTCGAAGATGTTGAACATTTATCCATGCTTGGCCTCGAAAGTGTTTAAAATTTACAAACGCTCTATTCGAAGCTATTGACAATTTAGCCATCCTCATCCTCGAAGATGTTTAAAATTTAGCCATCCTCGGCCTCTAAGACGTTCAATGTTCTCCATGTGCTTCAACTTCCTTAGTAAATCACGGCTCCTTTGCTCGACAACTTCCTCCCTGCCTGACAGGTACATACGTATCAAGGACACGCAGTAGCTGTTCCTTGAAAAAGCTCCACATTTCGATTGTACCCATCCCCTGCAGTTTCCTTCCCCATTTTATACATCCTAAATTTTGCCGGATCGCATCATAATTTGCCTTTCCCCCAGCTATAATTCTTGCCTTGCGGTATATACCTATCCCTGCCCATTGCTAAAGTAAACATAACCGAGTTGTGATCACTATCACCAAAGTGCTCACCTACATCTAAATCTAACACCTGGCCGGGTTCATTACCTTGTACCAAATCCAATGTGGCCTCGCCCCTTGTTGGACTGTCTACATACTGTGTCAGAAAACCCTCCTGCACACACTGCACAAAAACTGACCCATCTATAGTACTCGAACTATAGTATTTCCAGTCAATATTTGGAAAGTTAAAGTCCCCCATAACAACTACCCTGTTACTCTCGCTCCTGTCAAGAATCATCTTTGCAATTCTTTCCTCTACATCTCTGGAACTATTTGGAGGTCGATAGACAACTCCGAACCTGGTGACCTCTCCTCTACTGTTCCTAACCTCGGCCCATACTACCTCATTAGACGTGTCCTCAAGCGTCCTTTATACCGCCGTAATACTTTCCTTGATTAACAATGCCACACCCCCCCTACTTTTACCATCTTCTCTGTTCTTACATCTAAATCCTGGAACCTGCAACAACCATTCCTGTCCCTGCTCTACCCATGTCTCCGAAATCGCCACAACATCGGGATCCCAGGTACCAACCCATGCTGCAAGCTCACCCACCTTATTCCGGATGCTCCTGGCGTTGAAGTAGACACATTTCAAACCAGCGTCCTGCTTGCCGGTGCCCTCTTTCGAACTTTTAACCCTATCCCTGACCTCACTACTCTCAACATCCTGTACACTGGGACTACAATTTAGGTTTCCATCCCCCTGCTGAATTAGTTTAAACCCCCTCCCGAAGAGCACAAGCAAATCCCCCCCCCCCCCCCCAGGATATTGGTCCCCCTCTGGTTCAGGTGAAGACCATCCTGTTTGTAAAGGTCCTACCTACCCCAGAATGAGCCCCAATTATCCAGGAAACCAAAACCCTCCCTCCTGCACCATCCCTGTAGCCACGTGTTCAACTCCTCTCTCTCCTTATTTCTCACTTCACTAGCACGTGGCACGGGTAACAACCCAGAGATAACAACTCTGTTTGTTCTAGCTCTCAGCTTCCACCCTAGCTCCCTGAATTTCTTTCTCAAATCCCCATCTCTCTTCCTACCTATGTCGTTGGTACCTATGTGGACCACGACTTGGGGCTGCTCCCCCTCCCCTTAAGGATCCCAAAAACACGATCAGAGACATCACGAACCCTGGCACCTGGGAGGCAACACACCAACCGTGAGTCTCTTTCGTTCCCGCAGAACCTCCTGTCTGTTCCTCTAACTATGGAGTCCCCAATGACAAGTGCTCTGTTCCTCTTCTCCCTTCCCTTCTGAGCAACAGGGACAGACTCTGTGCCAGAGACCTGTACCCTATTGCTTGCACCTGGTAAGTCATCCCCGGCAACAGTATCCAAAACGGTATACTTGTTATAGAGGGGAACGACCACAGGGGATCCCTGCACTGCCTTCCGGTTCCCTCTCCCTCCCCTGACGGTAACCCATCTACGTTCTTCTTTTACCTGAGGTGTTAGTACCTCCCTATAACTCCTCTCAATAACCTCCTCCGCCTCCCGAATGGTCCGAAGTTCATCCAGCTCCAGCTCCAGTTCCTTAACGCGGCTCTCGAGGAGCTGGAGTTGGGTGCACTTCCCGCAGATGTAGTCAGAAGGGACGCTAGAGGTGACCCTTTCCTCCCACATTCTGCAGGAGGAACATTCAACTGCCAAGTTGTTGAAAATTGAGCCATGCTAGGTCTCGTAGACGTTCAAAATTTAGCCATGCTCGGCCGCGATGCTGTTGAAGATTTAACCATCCTCGGCTTCGAAGACACTGAAAATTTAGCCATGCCCGGCACCTGGGACATTTAAATTTTGCCTTTCTCGGCCTCTAAAGCGTTTCAAATTTCGCCATGCTTAGCCTTGAAGACGGTAAAATTTCGCAATGCCCAACTTAGAAGGTGTTGAAAATGTAGACATGCTCGGCGTCTAAGACGTTTAAAATTCTCCCCGCTCGGCCTTGAAGATGTTAAAAATTTAGCGATGCTCGGCTTCGAAGATGCTGGAAATTTCCCCATCCTTGGCCTTGAAGATGGTTAAATTTAGTAATGCACAACCTCGAAGATGTTGAAAATTTAGCCATGCCCGGCATCTGAAACATTTAAAATTTTGCCTTTCTCGGCCTCAAAAGCGTTTCAAATATCGCCATGCCTAGCCTTGAAAATGGTAAAACTTAGCAATGTCCAATTTTGAAGATGTTGAAAATTTAGCCATGCTTTGCCTTGAAGATGATCAATCTTTAGCCATATTCGGCCTGGATTATAGTGAAAATTTGGCGATGCGCATCCTCTAAGATGTTGATAATTTACCGATGCTCGGCCTCAAAGATGTTTCATAATTGAGCCATGCTTGGTCTCTGAAACATTTAAAGTTTAGCCACGCTCGGCCTCTGTGACGTTTAAAATGTCATCCTGCTTGGCCTTGAAAAAGGTAACATTTAGCACTTCCCAAATTCGAAGATGTTGATATTCAGACATGCTTGGCCTCTAAGATATTTAAAGTTTAGCCATACTTGGCCTCAAAGATGTTTAAAATTTAGACACGCTCAGTTTCAAAGCTGTAGAAAATTATAGCATCCTCGGCCTCGAAGCATATTAAACTTTAGCCACCCTCAGCCTCTAAGACGTTGAGAATTTAGCCATGTTCGGCCAACTAGCAGTTCACAATTTAGCTGTGTTCGTACTCAAAGATAGTCAGAATTTAGCCATCCTCGGCCCTAAGACGATTAAATTTATCCATGCTCGGCCTCGATGCTGTTGATGATTTAGCCATTCTCGGCTTCGAAGACACTGAAAATGTATCCGTGTCCGTCTCTGGGACATGTAAAAGTTAGCCATTGTCGGCATCTAAAGCGTTTCAAATTTAGCCATTGTTATCCTTGAAGACGGTAAAATTTTGCAATGCCCATCTTCGAAGGTGTTGAAAATGTAGACGTTCTCCATGCTCGCCCTCTGAGACGTTTAAAATTTCGCCATGCTCGGCCTTGAAGATGGTAAAATTTACCAATGCCCAACTTAGAAGATGTTGAAAATTTTGCCATGCTCGGTCTCGATGATGTTGAAAATTTAGTGATGCGCAGCCTGGAAGATGTTGATATTTTAGCGATGCTCAGCCTCAAAGACATTTAACATTTAGCCACCCTCGGCCTCTGGCGTTTAAAATTTCGCCATTCTTGGCCTTGAAGATTTAAAAAATTTAGACAGGCTCGATTTCAAAGCTGATAAAAATCGAGACCGAAGATGGTTCAATGTCAGCCACCCTCAGCCTCTAAGGTGTTGAAATTTTAGCCAGGCTCGGCCCAGTAAAAGTTCAAAATTTAGACGTGTTCGGATTCAAAAATGGTCGAAATTTAGCCATCCTCGGCCCTTAAGATGATTAAATTTAGCCATGCTTGGCCTTGAAGATTTAAAAAATTTAGACAGGCTCGATTTCAAAGCTGATAAAAATCGAGACCGAAGATGGTTCAATGTCAGCCACCCTCAGCCTCTAAGGTGTTGAAATTTTAGCCAGGCTCGGCCCAGTAAAAGTTCAAAATTTAGACGTGTTCGGATTCAAAAATGGTCGAAATTTAGCCATCCTCGGCCCTTAAGATGATTAAATTTAGCCATGCTTGGCCTTGATGCTGTTGACGATTTGGCCATCCTCGGCTTTGAAGACTGCAGATTTAACCATGCCCGCTCTCTGGGACATTTAAAATGTAGCCATTCTCGGCCTCTAAAGCATTTCAAATTTCGCCATTCTTAGCCTTGAAGACGGTAAAATATCGCAATGCCCAACTTAGAATGTGCTGAAAATGTAGACATGCTCGGCGTCTAACACCTTTAAAATTCTCCATGCTCGGCGTCCAAGACGTTTAAATTTCCCCCTGCTTGGCCTGGGAGATGGTTAAAATGTAGCCATGCTTGGCCTCTGAGACGTTTACAAGTTAGCGATGCTCGGCCTCGAAGATTTTGAAAATTTAGCCATGCTCGGCCTCGAAGATACTGAAAATGTCCCCATGCTTGGCCTTGAAGATGGTTAAATGTAGCAATGCACAACCTTGAAGATGTTGAAAATTTAGCCATGCACGGCCTCGATGCTGTTGAAGACTTAGCCAACCTCGGCCTTGAAGACGCTGCAGATTTAGCCATGCCCGGCATCTGGGACAGTTTACATTGAGCCATTCTCAAAAGCGTTTCAAATTTCCCCATGCTTAGCTTTGAAGATGGTAAAATTTAGCAATGCCCAACTTCGAAGATGTTGAAAATTTAGACATGCTCGGCCTCTAAGACGATTGAAATTCTCCATGCTCGGTCTTTGAGATGGTTGAAATTCAGCCATGCTCGTGCTCTGAGACGTTTAAAATTTAGCAATGCCCGGCCTCTAAGATGGTTAAAATTTAGCCATGCTTTGCCTCTAAGATGGTTAAAATTTAGCCATGCTTTGCCTTTAAGATGTTTAAAATTTCTCCATGCTTGGCCTTGAATGTGGTAACGTTTAGCAATGCCCAACCTCGAAGATGTTGAAACTTTAGCCATGTTCGGCGTCGATGATGTTGAAAATTTGGGCCGGCGCGACCTCGAAGATGTTGATAATTTAGCGATGCTCGGCCTCAAAGATGTTTCAGAATTGAGCCATGCTCGGTCTCTGAGACGTTTAAAGTTTAGCCACGCTCGGCCTCTGTGACGTTAAAAATGTCATCATGCTTGGCCTTGAAAATGGTAACATTTAGCACTTCCCAAATTCGAAGATGTTGAAAATTCAGAAATGATTGGCCTCTAAGACGTGTAAAATTCTCCATGCTCGGCCTTGGAGATGGTTGGAAGTTAGCCATTGTCGGCCTCTAAAGCATTTCAAAGTTCGCCATTCTTATCCTTGAAGACAGTAAAAGTTCGCAATGCCCAACTTCGGTCTTGAAAATGTAGCCATCCTCGGCCTGTAAGACGTTTAAAATTCTCCATGCTCGGCCTTAGATATGGTTAAAATTTACACATGCTCAGACTCTGCGACGTTTACAATTTAGCAATGCGCAACATCGAAGATGTTGAATATTTAGCCATCCTCGGCCTCGAAAACACGGAATATTTAGCCATGCCCATCACCTGGGACATTTAAAATTTAGCCGTTCTTATCCTTGAAGATGGTAAAACTTAGAAATGCCCAGCTTCAAGGATGTAGAAAGTTTAGACATGCTCAGCTACGACGATGTTGAAAATTCTGCGATGCACAACCTGGAAGATGTTGATAATAGAGCGATTCCCGGCCTCAAAGATGTTTAAAATTAAGCCGCGCTCGGCCTCTGTGTCGTTTAAAATGTCGTCATGCTTGGCCTTGAAGATGGTAAAGTTTAGCAATTCCCAACTTCGAAGATGTTTAAAATACTCCTTGCTCGGCGATGGAGATGGTTAAAATTTAGCCATGCTGGGCCTCGAAAATGGTAACATTTAACGATGCCCAACCTCGCAGATGTTGAAAATTCTGCCACGATCGGCCACGAAGTTGTTGAAAATTTAGCCATGCTCGGCCTCTGAGACATTGTAAATTTAGCCATGCTCGGCCTCTGAGACATTGTAAATTTAGCCATGCTCGGCTTCTGAGACATTGTAAATTTAGCCATGCTCGGCCTCTGAGACATTGTAAATTTAGCCATCCTCGGCCTCTGAGACATTGTAAATTTAGCCATGCTCGGCCTCTGAGACATTGTAAATTTAGCCATGCTCGGCTTCTGAGACATTGTAAATTTAGCCATGCTCGGCCTCTGAGACATTGTAAATTTAGCCATCCTCGGCCTCTGAGACATTGTAAATTTAGCCATCCTCGGCCTCTGAGACATTGTAAATATTGCCATGCTCGGCCTCTGAGACACTGTAAATTTAGCCATGCTCGGCCTCTGAGACATTGTAAATTTAGCCATGCTCGGCCTCTGAGACATTGTAAATTTAGCCATGCTCGGCCTCTGAGACATTGTAAATTTAGCCATGCTCGGCCTCTGAGACATTGTAAATTTAGCCATGCTCGGCCTCTGAGACATTGTAAATTTAGCCATGCTCGGCCTCTGAGACATTGTAAATTTAGCCATGCTCGGCCTCTGAGACATTGTAAATTTAGCCATGCTCGGCCTCTGAGACATTGTAAATTTAGCCATGCTCGGCCTCTGAGACATTGTAAATTTAGCCATCCTCGGCCTCTGAGACATTGTAAATTTAGCCATGCTCGGCCTCTGAGACACTGTAAATTTAGCCATGCTCGGCCTCTGAGACATTGTAAATTTAGCCATCCTCGGCCTCTGAGACATTGTAAATTTAGCCATGCTCGGCCTCTGAGACATTGTAAATTTAGCCATGCTCGGCCTCTGAGACATTGTAAATTTAGCCATGCTCGGCCTCTGAGACATTGTAAATTTAGCCATGCTCGGCCTCTGAGACATTGTAAATTTAGCCATGCTCGGCCTCTGAGACATTGTAAATTTAGCCATGCTCGGCCTCTGAGACATTGTAAATTTAGCCATCCTCGGCCTCTGAGACATTGTAAATTTAGCCATGCTCGGCCTCTGAGACATTGTAAATTTAGCCATCCTCGGCCTCTGAGACATTGTAAATTTAGCCATGCTCGGCCTCTGAGACATTGTAAATTTAGCCATCCTCGGCCTCTGAGACATTGTAAATTTAGCCATCCTCGGCCTCTGAGACATTGTAAATATTGCCATGCTCGGCCTCTGAGACACTGTAAATTTAGCCATGCTCGGCCTCTGAGACATTGTAAATTTAGCCATGCTCGGCCTCTGAGACATTGTAAATTTAGCCATGCTCGGCCTCTGAGACATTGTAAATTTAGCCATGCTCGGCCTCTGAGACATTGTAAATTTAGCCATGCTCGGCCTCTGAGACATTGTAAATTTAGCCATGCTCGGCCTCTGAGACATTGTAAATTTAGCCATGCTCGGCCTCTGAGACATTGTAAATTTAGCCATGCTCGGCCTCTGAGACATTGTAAATTTAGCCATGCTCGGCCTCTGAGACATTGTAAATTTAGCCATCCTCGGCCTCTGAGACATTGTAAATTTAGCCATGCTCGGCCTCTGAGACACTGTAAATTTAGCCATGCTCGGCCTCTGAGACATTGTAAATTTAGCCATCCTCGGCCTCTGAGACATTGTAAATTTAGCCATGCTCGGCCTCTGAGACATTGTAAATTTAGCCATGCTCGGCCTCTGAGACATTGTAAATTTAGCCATGCTCGGCCTCTGAGACATTGTAAATTTAGCCATGCTCGGCCTCTGAGACATTGTAAATTTAGCCATGCTCGGCCTCTGAGACATTGTAAATTTAGCCATGCTCGGCCTCTGAGACATTGTAAATTTAGCCATCCTCGGCCTCTGAGACATTGTAAATTTAGCCATGCTCGGCCTCTGAGACATTGTAAATTTAGCCATCCTCGGCCTCTGAGACATTGTAAATTTAGCCATGCTCGGCCTCTGAGACATTGTAAATTTAGCCATGCTCGGCCTCTGAGACATTGTAAATTTAGCCATGCTCGGCCTCTGAGACATTGTAAATTTAGCCATCCTCGGCGTCAGAGACATTTAAAATTATGCCATGCTCAGCGATGCAGGCGGTTATAATTTAGCAATGCTCAGCCTCTAAGATGTTTAAAATTTAGCCATCCTCGGCCTCGAAGCTTTTGAAGATTCAGCCATCCTCGGCCTCGAAGACACTGAAAATGTATCCATGCCCGGCATTTCGTACATCTAAAATTTAGCCATGCCAGGCCTCGTAGATATTTAAAATGTAGTCATGTACACCAGGTGTGGCCTCACCAGCACCTTGTACAACTGCAACATTACCTCCCTACTTTTAAACTCAATCCCCTTCGCAATGAAGGACAAAATTCCATTTTGCTTCCTAATTACTTGTTGCACCTGCAGACCAACCTTCTGTGACTCATGCACAAGTCCACCCAGGTCCCTCTGCATAGCAGCATGCTGCAGCTTTTTACCATTTAAGTAATAATCCGTTCTATTGTTACTCCAACCAAAATGAACGACTTCACACTTATTGACATTATACTCCATCTGCCCGACCTTTGCCCACTCACTCAATGTGTCAATGTTCCTCTGTAAGGTTTTACAGTCCTCAGTATACTTTGCTCTGCCACACACCTTCGTGTCATCTGCAAACCTGGACACCTTACACGTAGTTCCCAACTCCAAATGGTCTATATAAATTGTAAATAATTGTGGTCCCAACACCGATCCCTGAGGCACACCACTCGTCACAGATTGCCAACCAGAATAGCACTCATTTATTCCCACTCTTTGTTTCCTGTTAGACAACCAATCCTCTATCCATGCTAGTACTATACCCATGACACCATGCATCCTTATCGTATGCAGCAGCCTCTTGTGCGGTACCTTGTCAAAGGCCTTTTGGAATTCTAGGCACACCACATCCACTGGGTCCCCTTTGTCTACCTTGCTCGAAATGTCTTCATAGAATTCCAAGAGATTCGTCAAGCATGACCTGCCCATGAATCTATGCTGCGTCCGTCCAATGGGACAATTTCTATCGAAGTGCCCTCCTATCTCTTTTTTGATAATAGACTCAAGTGTCTTCCCCACGACTGAGGTTAAGCTAACCTGTCTATAATTCCCCATATTTTCTCTACTTCCCTTTTTAAACAGTGGCGTCACATTTGCTGTTTTCCAATCCTCTGGGACTGCCCCAGTGTTCAGCGAATTTTGGAAAATCACCGCCAGTGCATCCGCTATTACTCCAGCCATATCTTTCAGTATCCTTGGATGCATTCCACCAGGGCCAGGAGACTTATCAACCCTGAGCTCCATTAACTTGCCCAACACTTGCTCTTTCGTGATAGTATGGTTTCCAGGTCCTCACCTACCTTCTTCTCTCGGTCAATCGGTCAATTGCTGGCATGTTATTAGGGGCTGTTTAGCACACTGGGCTAAATCGCTGACTTTGAAAGCAGACCAAGCAGGCCAGCAGCACGGTTCAATTCGCGTAACAGCCTCCCCGAATAGGCGCCGGAATGTGACGACTAGGGGCTTTTAACAGTAACTTAATTGAAGTCTACTCCTGACAATAAACGATTTTCATTTTTCAGAATCCTCCACTGTGAAGACCGATACAAAATATTTGTTCAATGCCTCCGCCATTTCATCATATCCCGTAACTAAATGACCACTCTCATCCTCTAACGGACCAACGTTTACTTTAACCACTTTTTTTAGTTTTATATAATTATAAAAACTTTTGCTATCTTTCCTTATATTCTGTGCCAGTTTTTTTTCGTGTTCTATCTTACTTTTATTTATGGCTCTTTTCATGGCTTTCTGCTGACCTTTAAAGTTATCCCAATCTTCTAGTTTCCCGCTGATCTTGGCCACTTTGTAAGCCTTCTCTTTCAATTTGACAGCCTCGTGTATCTCCTTAGACACCCATGGTAGATGACTTATTTTCTTATAATTCTTCCTTCTCACTGGAAAATACTTTTGTTGAGCACTATGAAAGCTTTCTTTGAAAGTACTCCACTGCTCCTCAACTGTCCTACCATAAAATATTTGTTTCCAGTCTACTTTAGCGAGGCCATTCCTCATTCTATCGTAGACCCCTTTGTTCAAGCATAGAACCCTGGTATTGGATTCTATCATCATACTCTCCATCTGTATACTAAATTCAACCATGCTGTGATCACTCCTCCCAAGAGGATGCCTAAAGATGAGGTCATTAATTATTCCTGCCTCATTACACCGGACCAGATCTAGGATAGCTTGCTCTTTCGTCGATTCCATTACATATTGTTCCAGAAAACTATCCCGGATACATTCAACGAACTCCTCTTCAAGGCTGCCCTGACCGAGCTGATTTGCCCAATCTATATGCAGATTAAAATCTCCCATGATAACTGCTGAACCCTTTTCACAGGCATTAGCTATCTCTTCATTTACTGGCCGAAAGACGACGGCTATCAGTGTTTTTGTCTTCTTATAATTTCTAATTTCTACCCAAATGAATTCAACCTCATTCTCCATCGTTACCCTAAACAGCTTTGATTCTGATTTTTTTTTTGTCCATAAAGTGAATGGTCTATTCACATTCCAGATTTGAATATTTCCCCCTGGCCAGTTGTTAATCTATCTGTTCCTTGTCGAGATGTCTGTGTGTCTTTCCCCCCTCCAGTTGTGAGGGAGTATTTCCCCTCTCCAGTTGTGAATGGATCAGTTCCCGCTCGATATTTGAAAATGCGTTTCTCCTGTTCAGTTGGAAATGGGTCAGTTAACTCTCGAGATTTGAATATTTTTCTCCTGTCCACTTGTGGTTGGGTCAGTTTCCTTAGCAGATTTGAGTGCACTTTCCCTTATACAACAATGAATGGGTCTGTTCCCAGTCCAGATATGAGTGCGCCTTTCACCTGTTCAGTGCGTGGATGGGCCGATTCCCTCAACATATTTTGTTGTGTCTTTCCCCTGTTGTGCGCTGAATTGACAATTCTCTTTTCAGATTTGACTGTGCCTTTCCCCTGTCCAGTTATGAATGGCCAGTTCCCTGTCCAATTTGAGCAAGTATTTCGCACACCCAGTTGTGGATGGGTCAGTTCCCTCTCCAGATCTGAGTGTGCCTTTCCCCTGTACAGTTGTGAATGGTCAGAACCCTGTCCAGTTTGAGGGATTCTTTCCCCCATCCATTTGTGAATGGGTCAGATTCATCTACAGATGTGAGTGTGACTTTCCCCTGTTCAGTTGTGAATGGTCAGTTCCCTGTCCAGTTTTAGGGATTATTTCCCCCATCCATTTGTGAATGGGTCAGATTCATCTACAGGTGTGACTGTGCCTTTCCCCTGTCCAGTAGTGAATAGGTCCGTCCCTTCGCCAGATTTGAGTTGCCTTTCTCATGTCCAGGTTTGAATGAGTCAGTTCCTTGTCGAGATTTGAGTGTGTTTTTCCCCTGTCCAGATATGAATGAACTGTTCCCTTTCCAGTATGAGAGAGTATTTCCCCTGTCCAGTCGCGAACGGGTCAATTCCGTCTCCCGATTTGCAGATTTGAGTGTGTCTTTCCTCCGTTCAGTTGTGAATGGGTCAGTCCGGGCTGGTTTCGCACACTGGCCTAAATCGCTGGCTTTAAAAGCAGACGAAGGCAGGCCAGCAGCCCGGTTTAATTCCCGTACCGGCCTTCCTGAACAGGCGCCGGATTGTGGCTACTAGGGACTTTTCACAGTAACTTCATTGAAGCCTACTTGCGACAAGGAGCGATTTAAATTTCATTTCATTTCCTTGTCCTGATTTGCTTGTGTCTTTCCCCGTTCCAGTTGTGAATTGGTCAGTTCCCTCTTCAGATTTGAGTGTGTCCGGCCCCTGCTTAATTATGAATGGGGCATGTACGTCTTCAGATGTGAGTGTGCCTATCGCCTGTCCAATTGTGGTAAGGCCAGTTCCCTGTCCAGATTGGTGTGTATCTTTCCCCTTTCCAGCATTGTATTGTCAGTTCCCTGTCCAGTTTGGTGTGTGTCTTTCCCCTTTCCAGCATTGTATTGTCAGTTTCCTGTCCAGGTTGGTGTGTGTCTCTCCCCTTTCCAGAATTGTATTGTCAGTTCCCTGTCCAGGTTGGTGTGTGTCTTTCCCCTTTCCAGCATTGTATTGTCAGTTTCCTGTCCAGGTTGGTGTGTGTCTTTCCCCTTTCCAGCATTGTATTGTCAGTTTCCTGTCCAGGTTGGTGTGTGTCTTTCCCCTTTCCAGCATTGTATTGTCAGTTCCCTGTCCAGGTTGGTGTGTGTCTCTCCCCTTTCCAGCATTGTATTGTCAGTTCCCTGTCCAGGTTGGTGTGTGTCTTTCCCCTTTCCAGCATTGTATTGTCAGTTTCCTGTCCAGGTTGGTGTGTGTATTTCCCCTTTCCAGCATTGTATTGTTAGTTTCCTGTCCAGTTTGGTGTGTGTCTTTCCCCATTCCAGCATTGTATTGTCAGTTCCCTGTCCAGGTTGGTGTGTGTCTTTCCCCTTTCCAGCATTGTGTTGTCAGTTCCCTGTCCTGGTTGGTGTGTGTCTTTCCCCTTTCCAGCATTGTATTGTCAGTTTCCTGTCCAGGCTTGAGCGTGCATTCAAAAGTTCAGATGTGAATGGTTAGTTCCATGTCCAGGTTTGAGTATGACAATGCCCGATTCATTTGTGTATTGGTCAGTTTCCTCTCCAGATTTGATTGTGCCTTCCCTTGTTCAGTTATGAATGTTCAGTTCCCTCTCCAGTTTGAGGGAGTCTTTCCCCCATCCGGTTGTGAATGAGTAAGAACCCTCTCCAGATGTCAATGTGCCTTACCCCTGTAGATTTATAAATAGATTGATTCCCTCTCAAGATTTGACTGTGCCTTCGCCCTGTCTAGTTGTGAATGTTGCAGTTCCTTCTCCAGATTTGAAAGTGTTTTTCTCCTATACAGTTGTGAATGGGTCAGTTCCCTGTCGAGATTTGAGTGTGTCCTTCCACTGTCCAGTTGTGAATGGGTTAGTTTCATATTCCTGATTTTAGTGTGACTTTCCACTGTCCACATATGTATGTTCAGTTCCCAATCCACTGTGAGGGAGTCTTTCCCCTGACCATTTGTGAATGGGTCAGTCCCCTCTTCAGATTTGAGTGTGCCTTTCCACGTCCAGTTGTGAATCGGTCGTGACCGTGTCCAGATGTGAGTATGCCTATCGCATGTCCACTTGTGGTAAGGACTGTTCACTTGCAGATTGATGTGTGCCTTTCACCTATCCAGTTTTGCATGGCCAGTTTCCTCTCCTGATTTGAATGTGGCTTTCCCCTGTCCATTACCTACCTCCTTCTCCAGATTCGAGTGTGTCTTTCTACTGAGCAGTTGTGAATGGGTCAATTACCTCTTGAAGAATTTAATGTGCCTTTCCCTGTCAACAAATCAATGGTCAGTTCCTAATCGATTTCGAAGGAGTCGATCTACTGACCAGTTGTGAAAGGGTGGGTTTTCTCTCCAGATCAGATTGTGTGATTCCCGTCCAGTTGTAAATTGGTCAGTTCCCGCTCCAGGTTTGAGTGTTCCCCCTTTACAGTAAGTGAATGATTTAGTTCCTTGCCCACATTGGAGTGTGGCTTTTGTCTGTCCAGTTCTGAATGGGTCAGTTACCCATCCAGATTTGAATGTGTCTTTCCCCTGTCCAGTTGTATCTGGATTTTTACCCTAAACAGCTTGAATTATGCTTTTCTGTCCAGAGTGAATTATCAATTCCCTCTGCAGATGTGTATGTTTTCCACTGTCCAGTTGTGAAAGTAATGTTCCTGTCCAGATTTGAGTTGTTTCCCTTATCCAGTTCTGAATGGGTCAGTTTTCTCTTCCAGATTGGTGTGTGACTTTCCCCTGTCCACATATGAATGGTCATTTCCAAGTCCATTTTCAGGGAGTCCTTCCCCTGACTAATTGTGAATAGGTCAGTTCCCTTCCGGTTACGAGTGTGCCTTTCTCCTGCGCAGTTGTAAAAGGGTCAGTTCCCCCTCCAGATTTGAGTGTGTCTTTCTCCTGCGCAGTTGTAAAAGGGTCAGTCCCCTCTCCAGATTTGAGTGTGTCTTTCGCTGTCCAGCTGGAAATGGGTCAGGTCCCTTTCCAGATCTGAATGTCCTTCCCCTCTCCAGTGAGTGAATGAGTCAGTTCCTTCTCCAGATTGAAGTGTGCCTTTCCGCTGTCCAGTTGTGAATGTATCAGATCCCCGTACAGATTTGAGGCTGTCTTTCCCCTGTCCATTTGTGGAGGGAACAGTACCCAAAACAGCTTTGAATGTGTTTTTCTTTTGTCGAGAAAGTGAATGGTCAGTTCCCTCTCCAGACTTGAGTGTTTTCCCCTGGCCACTTGTGAACGGATCAGTTCCCTGTCGATATTTGAGTGTGTCTTTCCATTGTCCCTTTGTGAATTAGTCTGTTCCCACTCCAGCTATGAGCATGCCTTTCCCCTGTCCAGTTGTGAATGGGTCCATTCCCTCTCCAATATAAATGTTGTCTTTGCCATGTCCAGGTTTGAATAGGTCAGCTCCCTAACGAGATGAAAGTGTGTTTTTTCCCTGTCCAGATATGAATGGTTTGTTCCCTTTCCAGTGAGAGAGTATTTCCCTGTCCAGTTGTAAATGGGTCAGTTCACTCTCCAGATTTGCATATTTGAGTGTGTCTTTCCACTGCCCACATATAAATGGTCAGTTCCCCAGACAGTTTGAGGGAAAATTTCCCCTGTCCACTTCTGAATGGGTCATTTGCCTCTGCAGGTTTGAGCGTGTCTTTCCCCAATCCACTTGTGAGGGAGTCTTTCACTATCCTGTTGTGAATGGGTCAGTTCTCTCCTCCGGATTTGAGTGTACCTTTCCCCTATCCTGTTGTGGAAGATTTTTTCCCTTTCTAAACTAGTGTTTGATCCCAGTCCAGTTCTGAATGTGTCAGTTCCACGTCCATATTTTAGTGTGTCTTTGCCCTGTACAGCTGTGAATGGAGCAGGTCCCTGTTGAGATTTGAGTGTGTCTTTCCACTTTCAAGTTGTGAAAATATTGTGCCCCGTCCAGATTTGATCGTATTTGTTCCCTGTCCATTCTCTAATGTGTCAGTTCATCTCCCAGATTTAGGTATGCCTTTCCCCTGGCCACGTTTGAGGAAGTGTTTCTCCTCTCCAGCTGCGAATGGGTCAGTTTCCTGTTCAGATTTGAATGTGTCTTTCCCTTGTCCAGTTGTGAATGGGTCTGATCCCTGTACAGATTCGAGTGTCTTTCCCCTGCTCAATTATGAATGAGTCAGCTCTGAATCTGGATAAGAATGTGGCTATCGCCTGTCCATTTGTGGTAAGGTCAGTTCCCTGCCCAGACTGGTGTGTGACCTTCCTCTGTCCAGTTTTGCATGGTCGGTTCCCTGTGCAGTTCTGAATAGGTCAGTTCCCTCACCAGATTTGAACGTGTCTTTCCCTGTCTAGAAGTGAATGAGTCAGTTCCTTCTACAGATTGGAGTGTGACTTTCCACTGTGGAGTGTGAGAATTGGTCAGTTTCCTCTTCCAGGTTTGAGTGTGTCTTTTCCCCTTTCCAGATGTGAATGGTCAGTTATCTGTCCAGTTTGATGGCGTTATTCACCTATCCAATTGTGAATGCATCAGTTCCGTCTCCATATTTGAAGTGTGTTTCCCCTGTCCGGTTCTGGATGGATTTGTACCCTAAACAGCTTTGATTGTGATTTTCTTTTGTCCAGAAACGAGACTGGTCATTTCCCTCTCCAGACTTGAGTGCTTTCTCCGTCCAGTTGTGAATGGATCAGTTCCCTGTCGAGGTTTGAGTGTGTCTTTCCATCGTGCCTTTTTGAATGAATATGTTCTCTCTCCAGATACGAGTGTGCCTTGCCACTGTCCAGTTGTGCAAGTCTGTTTCCCTGTCCAGACTTGTGTATGTTTGATCCCTGTCCAGTTCTGAATGTAACAGTTCTACGTCCATATTTTTGTGTGTCTTTGCCCTGTCCAGTTGATAAAGGGTCAGTTCCATTTACCAGATTTGAGTGCGTCTGTCCCCTGATCAATAATGTATGAGTCATTTACGTGTCCAGCACTGAGCGTGCCTAATACCTGTCCACTTGTGGTGAGGTCAGTTCCCTGCCCATTTGGTGTGTGACTTTCCACTGTTCTGTTGTGAAAGGTTACTTCCCTGTCCTTATTTGAGTGTATTTTTCCCGTCCAGTTATGAATGGTCAGTTGCCTGTCCAGTTTACATAAGAACATAAGAACATAACAACTAGGAGCAGGAGTAGGCCATCTGGACCCTCGAGCCTGCTCCGCCATTCAATTAGATCATGGCTGATCTTTTGTGGACTCAGCTCCACTTTCCGGCCCGAACACCATAACCCTTAATCCCTTTATTCTTCAAAAAACTATCTATCTTTACCTTAAAAACATGTAATGAAGGAGCCTCAACTGCTTCACTGGGCAAGGAATTCCATAGATTCACAACCCTTTGGGTGAAGAAGTTCCTCCTAAACTCAGTCCTAAATCTACTTCCCCTTATTTTGAGGCTATGCCCCCTAGTTCTGCTGTCACCCGCCAGTGGAAACAACCTGCCCGCATCTATCCTATCTATTCCCATCATAATTTTAAATGTTTCTATAAGATCCCTCCTCATCCTTCTAAATTCCAACGAGTACAGTCCCAGTCTACTCAACCTCTCCTCATAATCCAACCCCTTCAGCTCTGGGATTAACCTAGTGAATCTTCTCTGCACACCCTCCAGCGCCAGTACGTCCTTTCTCAAGTAAGGAGACCAAAACTGAACACAATACTCCAGGTGTGGCCGCACTAACACCTTATACAATTGCAACATAACCTCCCTAGTCTTAAACTCCATCCCTCTAGCAATGAAGGACAAAATTCCATTTGCCTTCTTAATCACCTGTTGCACTTGTAAACAAACCTTCTGTGACTCATGCACTAGCACACCCAAGTCTCTCTGAACAGCGGCATGCTTTAATATTTTATCGTTTAAATAATAATCCCGTTTGCTGTTATTCCTATCAAAATGGATAACCTCACATTTGTCAACATTGTATTCCATCTGCCAGACCCGAGTCCATTCACTTAACCTATCCAAATCCCTCTGCAGACTTCCAGTATCCTCTGCACTTTTCGCTTTACCACTCATCTTAGTGTCATCTGCAAACTTGGACACATTGCCCTTGGTCCCCAACTCCAAATCATCAATGTAAATTGTGAACAATTGTGGGCCCAACACGGATCCCTGAGGGACACCACTAGCTACTGATTGCCAACCACAGAAACACCCATTTATCCCAACTCTTTGCTTTCTATTAATTAACCAATCCTCTATCCATGCTACTACTTTACCCTTAATGCCATGCATCTTTATCTTATGCAGAAACCTTTTGTGTGGCACCTTGTCAAAGGCTTTCTGGAAATCCAGATATACCACATCCATCGGCTCCCCGTTATCTACTGCACTGGTAATGTCCTCAAAATATTCCACTAAATTAGTTAGGCATGACCTGCCTTTTACGAACCCATGCTGCGTCTGCCCAATGGGACAATTTCTATCCAGATGCCTCGCACTTTCTTCCTTGATGATAGATTCCAGCATCTTCCCTATTACCGAAGTTAAACTCACTGGCCAATAATTTCCTGCTTTCTGCCTACCTCCTTTTTTAAACAGTGGCGTCACGTTTGCTAATTTCCAATCCACCGGGACCACCCCAGAGTCTAGTGAATTTCGGTAAATTATCACTAGTGCATCTGCAATTTCCCTAGCCATCTCTTTTAGCACTCTGGGATGCATTCCATCAGGGCCAGGAGACTTGGCTACCTTTAGCCCCATTAGCTTGCCCATCACTCCCTCCTTAGTGATAACAATCCTCTCAAGGTCCTCACCTGTCATAGCCTCATTTCTATCAGTCGCTGGCATGTTATTTGTGTCTTCCACTGTGAAGACCGACCCAAAAAACCTGTTCAGTTCCTCAGCCATTTCCTCATTTCCCATTATTAAAACTCCCTTCTCATCCTCTAAAGGACCAATATTTACCTTAGCTACTCTTTTTTGTCTAATATATTTGTAAAAACTTTTACTGTCTGCTTTTATATTCTTAGCAAGTTTACTCTCATACTCTATCTTACTCTTCTTTATAGCTTTTTTAGTAGCTTTCTGTTGCCCCCTAAAGATTTCCCAGTCCTCTAATCTCCCAGCAATCTCTGCCACTTTATATGCTTTTTCCTTCAATTTGATACTCTCCCTTATTTCCTTAGATATCCACGGTCTATATTCCCTCTTTCTTCCGTCCTTCCTTTTTGTTGGTATAAACCTTTGCTGAGCACTGTGAAAAATCGCTTGGAAGGTTCTCCACTGTTCCTCAACTATTCCACCATAAAGTCTTAGCTCCCAGTCTACCTTAGCTAGTTCTTCTCTCATCCCCTCGTAATCTCCTTTGTTTAAACACAAAACACTAGTATTTGATTTTACTTCCTCACCCTCCATCTGTATTTTAAATTCCACCATATTGTGATCGCTCCTTCCGAGAGGATCCCTAACTATGAGATCATGAATCAATCCTGTCTCATTACACAGGACAAGATCTAGGACCGCTTGTTCCCTCGTAGGTTCCATTACATACTGTAATAGGAAACTATCACGGATACATTCTATAAACTCCTCCTCACGGTTGCCTTGACCGACCTGGTTAAATCAATCGACATGTAGATTAAAATCCCCCATGATAACTGCTGTACCATTTCTACATGCATCAGTTATTTCTTTGTTTATTGCCTGCCCCACCATCTCGTTACTATTTGGTGGCCGATAGACTACTCCTATCAGTGATTTTTTCGCCTTACTATTCCTGATTTCCACCCAAATGGATTCAACCTTATCCTCCATAGCACCGATGTCATCTCTTACGATATCACCACCTCCCCGCTATCACCCCCAGCCTGATATCACCCCGTCCCCAATATCACACCGTCTCTGATATCACCTCCTCACCCCGATATCACCCCCACCCCGATATCACGCTCTCCCCGATATCACCCCCACCCGGATATCACCCCCACCCCCATATCACTCCCACCCCGATATAAGAACATAAGAACAAAAGAACATAAGAACTAGGAGCAGGAGTAGGCCATCTGGCCCCTAGAGCCTGCTCCGCCATTCAATTAGATCATGGCTGATCTTTTGTGGACTCAGCTCCACTTTCTGGCCCGAACACCATAACCCTTAATCCCTTTATGCTTCAAAAAACTATCTATCTTTACCTTAAAAGCATGTAATGAAGGAGCCTCAACTGCTTTACTGGGCAAGGAATTCCATAGATTCACAACCCTTTGGGGTTGCTCAGAGGATCCCTAACTATGCGATCATGAATCAATCCTGTCTCATTACACAGGACAAGATCTAGGACCGCTTGTTCCCTCGTAGTGGGAACATACTGTTCTAGGAAACTATGGATTCAACCTTATCCTCCATAGCACCGATGTCATCCCTTACTATTGCCCGGATGTCATCCTTAAATAACAGAGCAACACCACCTCCCTTACCATCCACTCTGTCCTTCCGAATAGTTCGGAATAGTTCCCAATAGTTTGAGGGATTCTTTCCCCCACCCACATGTGAATAGGTCAGATTCCTCCCTAGATGTGAGTGTGACTTTCCCCTGTCCAGTTGTGAATGTGTCCGTTCCGTCTACAAATTTAAGTTGTCTTTCCCATGTCCAGGTTTGAATAGGTCAGCTCCCTGACGAGATTAAAGTGTGTTTTTCCCTGTCCAGATATGAATGGTTTGTTCCCCTTCCAGTTTGAGAGAGTATTTCCCCTGTTGAGCTGTGAATGGGTCAGTTCACTCTCCAGATTTGCAGATTTGAGGGTGTCTTTTCACTGCCCACATATAAATGGTCAGTTCCCCAGACTGTTTGAGGGAGTATTTCCCCTGTCCACTTGTGAATGGGTCATTCACCTCGGCAGATTTCATTGTATCTTTCCCCAATTCACTTGTGAGGGAGTCTTTCACTATCCTGTTTTGAATGGGTCAGTTCTCTCCTCTGGATTTGAGTGTGTCTGTCCACTATCCTGTTGTGCAAGCTTTTTCCCTGTCCAATCTTCAGTGTATTTGATCCCTGTCCAGTTCTAAATGTGTCAGTTCCACGTCCGGATTTGAGTGTGTCGTTGCCCTGTACAGTTGGTAATGGGTCAGTTCCCTCTTCCAGATTTGAGTGTCTGTCCCCTGATCAATAATGTACGAGTCATGTACGTGTCCAGATTTGAGTGTGCCTAGCGCGTGTCCACTTGTGGTCAGGTTGGTTCACTGCCCAGACTGGTGTGACCTTCCACTGTTCAGTTTTGAAAGTTTACTACCCTGTCTGGATTTGAGTGTGTATTTACCCTGTCCAGTTGCGAATGGGCCAGTTTCCTGCAGATATTTGAGTGTGTTTTTCTACTGTCCAGTTATGAATGTGTCAGTTCCATGTCCACATTTGAGTGTGTCTTTCCCTTGTCAAGTTATGAATTCTCGGTTCCATGTCCAGATTCCTGTGTGCCTGCCGCCTGTCCAGTTGTGAACAGGGCATTTCCCTCTCCAGATTTGAGTGTGCATTACCACTGTCCAGTTATGAATGTGACAGTTCCCCATGCAGATTTGAGTGTGTGTTTTACTAGTCCATTTGTGAATAGGGAAGGACTCTCTCCAGATTTGAGTTTGCCTTTCCCCTGTCCACATGCTGCAGTTTTCCCCTATCCTGGCGTGAATGGGTCAGATCCCTCTTCCAGGTTTGAGTATGTCGTTCCACTGTCGAGTATTGAATGTGCCAGTCCTTGTGCACATTTGAGTGTGTTTTTCTGTTGTCCAGTTGTGAATTTGTCAGATTCCTCTTCCAAAGGGGCTGTTTTAGCATACTGGGGTAAATAGCTGGCTTTTAGAGTAGACCAAGGCAGGCCAGCAGCACGGTTGAATTCCTGTACCACCCTCCCCGAAAAAGGAGCAGGAATGTGGCCTTTTCACAGTAATTTCATTGAAGCCTACTTGTGACACTAATCAATTTAAATTTCATTTCAGATTCGAGTGTGCCTTTCCAATGCCCAGTGATGAATGAGTCAGTTCCCCATCCAGATTTGTGTCAGTTTTACTCCTCTCCAGTTAAGAATGGGTCAGTTCCCTGTCGAGATTTGACTGTGTCTTTCCACTGTCCTATTGTGAATGAGCCTGTTCCTTATCCAGATTGGAGTTGCCTTTCCATTGTCGAGTTGTGAATGGGTCAATTCCATCTTCCAGATTTGAGTGTACCTGTCCCCTGATCAATTATGTTTGGGTCATGCACGTGTCCAGATTTGAGTGTGCCTAGCGCCTGTCCACTTGAGGTAAGGTCAGTACCCTGCCTAGATTGGTGTGACTTTCCGATGTCCAGGTTTGAATGAGTCAGTTCCCTGTCGAGATTTCAGTGTGTCTTTCCCCTGTCCAGAGATGAATGGCCTATTCCCTTACCAGTTTGAGAGAGTATTTCCCCTGTCCAGTTGTGAATGGTAATTTCCCGGTCCCCTTTGAGGGAGTCTTTCCCGCATTCGGTTGTGAATGGTTCAGAACCCTCTCCAGATGTCAATGTGCCTTACCCCTGTCCATTTATAAATAGATTGATTCCCTCTCAAGATTTGACTGTGCCTTCGCCCTGTCCGGTTGTGAATGTGGCAGTTCCCTCTCGATATTTGGAAGTGTTTTTCTCCTATTCAGTTGTGAATGGGTCAGTTCCCAGTTGAGATCTGAGTGTGCCATTGCCCTGGACAGTTGTGGAAATGGGTCAGTTTCCCATCCAGATCTGAGTGTGCCTTTGCCCTGTACAGTTGTGCGAATGTGTCAGTTTCCCATCCAGATTTGAGTGTGCCATTCCACCGTCCACTTGTGAAAGGTCAGTTCCCAGACCAGATTTGAGTGTGCCTTTGCCCTGTACATTTGTGCGAATGGATCAGTTTCCCATCCAGATTTGAGTGTGCCTTTGCCCTGTGTAGTTGTGCGAATGGATCAGTTCCCATCCAGATTTGAGTGTGCCTTTGCCCTGTCCAGTTGTGCGAATGAATCAGTTTTCTATTAAGGCTTGAATGTGCCTTTCACATGTCCAGTTGTGAATGGGTCAATTCCATGTCCAGAGTTGAGTGTGTCTTTTCCCAGTCCAGTTATGAATGGATTAGTTCACTCTCCAGATTTGATGTGTATTTCCCCTGGCCAGTTTTGGATGGTTCTCTACCTTAAAGAGGTCGATTATGGTTTTCTTATGTCCAGAAAGTGAATACACATTTCACAATCCTGATTTGAGTATTTTCTCCTGTCCAATTGGAAATGGATCCGATCCCTATCGAGATTTCGATGTGTTGTGTGTTATCCCACTCCAGTTGTGAGGGAGGATTTCCTCTCTCCAGTAGTGAATGGGTCATTTCCCTCTCCTGATTTGAGTGTGCCTTTCCGCTGTCCAGATATGAATGGCCAGTTTCCTGTGCAGTTCGAGAGAATATTTCCTCTAATCAGTATTGAAAGGGTCAGTTTCCTCTCCATGGTTTAGTGTGGCTTCTCCCTGTCACTGTGAATGTGTCAGTTCCCGCTCCAGGTTTGAGCATGTCTAACCTCTGTCCTGTAAGTGAATGAGTTACTTCCTGCTCCAGATTGGAGTGTGCCCCTTTCCACTGACACTTTCCACAGTTGTGAATGTGTCAATTCCCATCCAGATTTCTCCTGTCCAGATGAGGATGGATGATTTCCCTAAACAGCTTCGACTGTGATGTGTTATTGCCCAGAAAGTGAATGGGTCAGTTCCCTCTCATGATTTTTGTCTGTCTATCCTCTGGCCAGTAAGTGAATGAGTTACCTCCCTCTCCAGTTTGGAGTGTGCCTTTCTAAAACACATAAACCCCGGAACCTGCAACAGCCATTCCTGTCCCTGCTCTATCCATGTCTCTGAAATGGACACAACATCGAAATACCAGGTAACAGCCGATGCTGCCAGATCCTCTACCTTATTTCGTATACTCCTGGCATTGAAGTAGACACACTTCAAACCACCTACCTGAACACAGGCACCCTCCTGCGAAGTCAAATCTGTGCTCCTGACCTCGATACTCTCATCTCCCGTACCCCAAAACTACAATCCAGGTTCCCATGCCCCTGCTGAATTAGTTTAATCCACCCCCCCAAAAGAGCACTAACAAATCTCCCGCCCAGGATATTGGAGCCCCTCAGGTTCAGATGTAGACCACCTTCCCAGGGTCCACTGTAAATAATGATATACTACTCAGGAACCACTGTAAATAATGACATACTGCCCACGGTCCACTGTAAATATTGATATACTGCCAGGGGACCAGAGTAAATAATGATATACTGCCCATGCAACACTGTAAATGGAGATATAATGCCCAGGGACAATTGAAAATAATGATACACTGCCCAGGGGCCACTGTAAATAATGATATACTGTGCAGCGACCCCTGTAAATAATGATGTACTTCGCAGCGACCATTGTAAATAATGATATACTGCCCAGGAGTCACTGTAAATAATGATATACTTCCCAGGGTACACTGTAAATAATGATATGCTACCCAGGGACACTGTAAATAATGATATACTACGCAGGGAACACTGTAAATAATGATAGACTGCTCAGGGACCAGTGTGAATAATGATATACTACACAGAGCATACTTTAAATAATGATATACTGCCAAGGGATCACTGCAAATAATGATATACTGCCCATGTCCACTGTAAATAATGATATACTACTCAGGGACCACTGTAAATAATGATATACTACCCAGGGACCACTGTAAATAATGATAAACTGCCCCGGGACCACTGTAAATAATGATACACTACGCAGTGACCACAGTAAATAATGATATACTACCCAGTGCCCACTGTAAATAATGACATACTGCCCAGGGACCACTGTAAATAATGACATACTGACCAGGGACCACCGTAAATAATGACATACTACCCAGGGCCCACTAAATAATGATATACTACACAGGTCCCACAGTAAATAATGATATACTGCCCAGGGACCACTGTAAATAATGATATACTACCCAGTTCCCACTGTAAATTGTGACATACTGCCCAGGGACCACTGCAAATTATGATATACTACACAGGGATCACTGTAAATAACGATACACTGCCCAGGGAATACAGTCAATCATGATATACTCCCCAGGGACCACCGTAAATAATGATATACAAAAAGGGGCCACTGTAAATAATGGTTTACTGCCCAGGGACAACTGTAAGTAATGGTATACTGCCCAGGGACCACTGTAAATAATGATATACTGCCCCGGGACAACTGTAAATAATGATATTCTAACCAGGCCCCACTGTAAATAATGGTATACTGCCCAGTGACCACAGTAATTAATAATATACTACACAGGGACCACAGAAAATAATAATATACTGCCAAGTGACCACTGTAAATAATGACATACTGCCCAGGGACCACTGTAACTAATGACATACTGCCCAGGGACCACTGTAAATAATGATATATTGCCAGGGAACACTGTAAATAATGATACACTACCCAGTGACCACTGTAAATAACGATATACTACACAGGGCAAACTGTAAATAATGTTAAACTGCCAAGGGACCACTGCAAATAATGATATTCTACACATGGACCACTGTAAATAATGATATACTACTCAGGGACCACTGTAAATAATGATATACTGCCCAGGGACGACAGTAAATAATTATATACAACCCAGGGGCCACTGTAAATAATGATATACTGCCCAGGGACAACTGTAAATAATTAGATACTGCGCAGCGAACACTGTAAATAATGATATACTGCCCAAGGAGCACTGTAAATAATGATACACTACACAGTGACCACTGTAAATAATGATATACTACCCAGGGTCCTCTGTAAATAAGGATATACTACCCTGTACCCACCGTAAATAATGATGTACTGCACAGGGAACACTGTAAATAATTATATACTGCCAAGGGACAACTGTAAATAATGATATACTGCCCAGGGACAACTGTAAATAATGATACAATACGCAGTAACCTCAGTAAATAATGATATACTACACAGTACCCACTGTATATAATGACATACTGCCCAGGGACCACTGTAAATAATGACATACAGACCAGGGACCACCGTAAATAATGACATACTGCCCAGAGACCACTGTAAATAATGTTATATTGCCAAGGACCAGTGTAAATAATGATGCACTACCCAGTGACCACTGTAAATAATGATATACTACCCAGGGCCCACTGTAAAGAATGATATACTACACAGGGACAACTGTAAATAATGCTATACTACACATGGACGACTGTAAATAATGATATACTGCCCATGGACCACGGTAAATAATGACATACTACCCAGGGACCACTGTAAATAATGATATACTACCCAGGGACCACTGTAACTAATGATATACTACCCAGGGACCACTGTAAATAATGATATACTGCCCAAGGACAATTGTAAATAATGGTATGCTACCCAGGAACCACTGTAAATAATGATATTATACCCAGAGACCACTGTAAATAATGTTATACTGCCCAGGTCCCACTGTAAATAATGATGTACCGCCCAAGGACCACTGTTAATAATGTTGTACAGCTCTGGGACCACTGTAAATGATGATATACCCCGGATGGAACGCTGAACAAATTGATATTCTATCTAGGGACCACTGCAAACAATGATATTCTACCCAGGGAACACTGTAAATAATGATATACTACACAGGGACCTCTGTAAATAATGATATTATACATAGAGACCACTGTAAATAATGTTATACTGCCCAGGTCCCACTGTAAATAATGATGCACTACCCAGTGACCACTGTAAACAATGATATTCTACCCAGGGAACACTGGAAATAATGATATACTACCCAGGGACCACTGTAAATAATGATATTACACCCAGAGACCACGGTAAATAATGTTATACTGCCCAGGTCCCACTGTAAATAATGATGTACTGACCAGGGACCACCGTTAATAATGATGTACTGCTCAGGGACCACTGTAAATAATGATATATAACAAAGGGGCAATTGTAAATAATGATATACTGCCTAGGGGCAGCTGTAAGTAATGATATACTGCCCAGGGACCACTGTAACTAATGACATACTGCCCAGGGACCACTGTAAATAATGATATATTGACAGGGAACACTGTTAATAATGATACACTACCCAGAGACCACTGTAAATAACGATATACTTCACAGGGCAAACTGTTAATAATGCTAAACTGCCAAGGGACCACTGCAAATAATGATATTCTACACATGGACCACTGTAAATAATGATATACTACTCAGGGACCACTGTAAATAATGATATACTACCCAGGGTCCACTGTAAATAATGATATACTGCCCAGGGACCACAGTAAATAATTATATACAACCCAGGGGCCACTGTAAATAATGATATACTGCCCAGGGACAACTCTAAATAATTATATAATGCCCAGGAACCACTGTAAATAATGATATACTGCCCAGGGACAACTCTAAATAATGATATTCTAACCAGGGACGACTGTAAATTATGATGTACTGCGCAGCGACCACTGTAAATAATGATATACTGCCCAGGGACCACTTCAAATAATGATATACTACCCAGGGCCCACTGTAAATATGGATATACTACTTTGGGCCCACCGTAAATAATGATATACTGCCCAGGGACCACTATAAATATTGTTATATTACCAAGGACCACTGTAAATAATGATGCACTACCCAGTGACCACTGTAAACAATGATATTCTACCCAAGGAACACTGGAAATAATGATATACTACCCAGGGACCACTGTAAATAATGATATTACACCCAGAGACCACTGTAAATAATGTTATACTGCCCAGGTCCCACTGTAAATAATGATGTACTGACCAGGGACCACCGTTAATAATGATGTACTGCTCAGGGACCACTGTAAATAATGATATATAACAAAGGGGCAATTGTAAATAATGGTATACTGCCCAGGGGCAGCTGTAAGTAATGATATACTGCCCAGGGACCACTGTAACTAATGACATACTGCCCAGGGACCACTGTAAATAATTATATATTGACAGGAACACTGTTAATAATGATACACTACCCAGAGACCACTGTAAATAACGATATACTTCACAGGGCAAACTGTTAATAATGCTAAACTGCCAAGGGACCACTGCAAATAATGATATTCTACACATGGACCACTGTAAATAATGATATACTACTCAGGGACCACTGTAAATAATGATATACTACCCAGGGTCCACTGTAAATAATGATATACTGCCCAGGGACCAC
Source organism: Scyliorhinus canicula (assembly GCF_902713615.1). Lineage (NCBI taxonomy): Eukaryota > Metazoa > Chordata > Chondrichthyes > Carcharhiniformes > Scyliorhinidae > Scyliorhinus > Scyliorhinus canicula. The sequence goes on from NW_024055684.1 coordinate 45,409, forward strand.
AGTAAATAATTATATACAACCCAGGGGCCACTGTAAATAATGATATACTGCCCAGGGACAACTCTAAATAATTATATAATGCCCAGGAACCACTGTAAATAATGATATACTGCCCAGGGACCACTCTAAATAATGATATTCTAACCAGGGACGACTGTAAATAATGATGTACTGCGCAGCGACCACTGTAAGTAATGATATACTGCCCAGGGACCACTGCAAATAATGATATACTACCCAGGGCCCACTGTAAATAAGGATACACTACCTTGGGACCACCGTAAATAATGATATACTGCCCAGGGACCACTATAAATAATGTTATATTGCCAAGGACCACTGTAAATAATGATGCACTACCCAGTGACCACTGGAAATAATGATATACTACCCAGGGCCCACTGTAAATAATGATACTCTACACAGGGACCACTGTAAATAATGCTATACTACACATGGACCACTGTAAATAATGATATACTGCCCAGGGACCACGGAAAATAATGACATACTACCTAGGGACCACTGTAAATAATGATATACTACCGAGGGACCACTGTAACTAATGATATGCTACCCAGGGACCACTGTAAATAATGATATACTACCCAGTGCCCACTGTAAATAATGACATACTGCCCAGGGACCACTGTAAATAATGACATACTGACCAGGGACCACCGTAAATAATGACATACTACCCAGGGCCCACTAAATAATGATATACTACACAGGTCCCACAGTAAATAATGATATACTGCCCAGGGACCACTGTAAATAATGATATACTACCCAGTTCCCACTGTAAATTGTGACATACTGCCCAGGGACCACTGCAAATTATGATATACTACACAGGGATCACTGTAAATAACGATACACTGCCCAGGGAATACAGTCAATCATGATATACTCCCCAGGGACCACCGTAAATAATGATATACAAAAAGGGGCCACTGTAAATAATGGTTTACTGCCCAGGACAACTGTAAGTAATGGTATACTGCCCAGGGACCACTGTAAATAATGATATACTGCCCCGGGACAACTGTAAATAATGATATTCTAACCAGGCCCCACTGTAAATAATGGTATACTGCCCAGTGACCACAGTAATTAATAATATACTACACAGGGACCACAGAATATAATAATATACTGCCAAGTGACCACTGTAAATAATGACATACTGCCCAGGGACCACTGTAACTAATGACATACTGCCCAGGGACCACTGTAAATAATGATATATTGCCAGGGAACACTGTAAATAATGATACACTACCCAGTGACCACTGTAAATAACGATATACTACACAGGGCAAACTGTAAATAATGTTAAACTGCCAAGGGACCACTGCAAATAATGATATTCTACACATGGACCACTGTAAATAATGATATACTACTCAGGGACCACTGTAAATAATGATATACTGCCCAGGGACCACAGTAAATAATTATATACAACCCAGGGGCCACTGTAAATAATGATATACTGCCCAGGGACAACTGTAAATAATTAGATACTGCGCAGCGAACACTGTAAATAATGATATACTGCCCAAGGAGCACTGTAAATAATGATACACTACACAGTGACCACTGTAAATAATGATATACTACCCAGGGTCCTCTGTAAATAAGGATATACTACCCTGTACCCACCGTAAATAATGATGTACTGCACAGGGAACACTGTAAATAATTATATACTGCCAAGGGACAACTGTAAATAATGATATACTGCCCAGGGACAACTGTAATAATGATACAATACGCAGTAACCTCAGTAAATAATGATATACTACACAGTACCCACTGTATATAATGACATACTGCCCAGGGACCACTGTAAATAATGACATACAGACCAGGGACCACCGTAAATAATGACATACTGCCCAGAGACCACTGTAAATAATGTTATATTGCCAAGGACCAGTGTAAATAATGATGCACTACCCAGTGACCACTGTAAATAATGATATACTACCCAGGGCCCACTGTAAAGAATGATATACTACACAGGGACAACTGTAAATAATGCTATACTACACATGGACGACTGTAAATAATGATATACTGCCCATGGACCACTGTAAATAATGACATACTACCCAGGGACCACTGTAATAATGATATACTACCCAGGACCACTGTAAATAATGATATACTACCCAGGGACCACTGTAAATAATGATATACTGCCCAGGGACCACTGTAAATAATGATATACTACCCAGGAACCACTGTAAATAATGATATTATACCCAGAGACCACTGTAAATAATGTTATACTGCCCAGGTCCCACTGTAAATAATGATGTACTGCCCCAGGGTCCACTGTTAATAATGTTGTACAGCTCTGGGACCACTGTAAATGATGATATACCCCGGATGGAACGCTGAACAAATTGATATTCTATCTAGGGACCACTGCAAACAATGATATTCTACCCAGGGAACACTGTAAATAATGATATACTACACAGGGACCTCTGTAAATAATGATATTATACATAGAGACCACTGTAAATAATGTTATACTGCCCAGGTCCCACTGTAAATAATGATGCACTACCCAGTGACCACTGTAAACAATGATATTCTACCCAGGGAACACTGGAAATAATGATATACTACCCAGGGACCACTGTAAATAATGATATTACACCCAGAGACCACGGTAAATAATGTTATACTGCCCAGGTCCCACTGTAAATAATGATGTACTGACCAGGGACCACCGTTAATAATGATGTACTGCTCAGGGACCACTGTAAATAATGATATATAACAAAGGGGCAATTGTAAATAATGATATACTGCCTAGGGGCAGCTGTAAGTAATGATATACTGCCCAGGGACCACTGTAACTAATGACATACTGCCCAGGGACCACTGTAAATAATGATATATTGACAGGGAACACTGTTAATAATGATACACTACCCAGAGACCACTGTAAATAACGATATACTTCACAGGGCAAACTGTTAATAATGCTAAACTGCCAAGGGACCACTGCAAATAATGATATTCTACACATGGACCACTGTAAATAATGATATACTACTCAGGGACCACTGTAAATAATGATATACTACCCAGGGTCCACTGTAAATAATGATATACTGCCCAGGGACCACTAGTAAATAATTATATAACAACCAGGGGCACTGTAAATAATGATATACTGCCCAGGGACAACTCTAATAATTATATAATGCCCAGGAACCACTGTAAATAATGATATACTGCCCAGGGACAACTCTACATAATGATATTCTAACCAGGGACGACTGTAAATTATGATGTACCTGCGCAGCGACCACTGTAAATAATGATATACTGCCCAGGGACCACTTCAAATAATGATATACTATACCCAGGGCCCACTGTAAATATGGATTATACTACTTTGGGCCCACCGTAAATAATGATATTACTGCCCAGGGGCCACTATAAATATTGTTATATTACCAAGGACCACTGTAAATAATGATGCACTACCCAGTGACCACTGTAAACAATGATATTCTACCCAAGGAACACTGGAAATAATGATATACTACCCAGGGACCACTGTAAATAATGATATTACACCCAGAGACAACTTTAAATAATGTTATACTGCCCAGGTCCCACTGTAAATAATAATGTACTGCCCAGGGACCACTGTTAATAATGATGTACTGCTCAGGGACCACTGTAAATGATGATATTCCCCAGTGACCGCTGAATATATTGACATTCTATCTAGGGACCACTGTAAACAATGATATTCTACACAGAGAACACTGGAAATAATGATATACTACCCAGGGACCACTGTAAATAATGATATTATACCCAGAGACCACTGTAAATAATGTTATACTGCCCAGGTCCCACTGTAAATAATGATGTACTGACCAGGGACCACTGTTAATAATGATGTACTGCTCAGGGACCACTGTAAATAATGATATATAACAAAGGGGCCACTGTAAATAATGGTATACTGCCCAGGGACAGCTATAAGTAATGATATACTGCCCAGGGACCACTGTAACTAATGACATACTGCCCAGGGACCACTGTAAATAATGATATATTGACAGGGAACACTGTAAATAAAGATACACTACCCAGAGACCACTGTAAATAACGATATACTACACAGGGCAAACTGTAAATAATGCTAAACTGCCAAGGGACCACTGCAAATAATGATATTCTACACATGGACCACTGTAAATAATGATATACTACTCACGGACCACTGTAAATAATGATATACTACCCAGGGTCCACTGTAAATAATGATATACTGCCCAGGGACCACAGTAAATAATTATATACAACCCAGGGGCCACTGTAAATAATGATATACTGCCCAGGGACAACTCTAAATAATTATATACAACCCAGGGGCCACTGTAATTAATGATGTACTGCCCAGGGACCACTGCAAATAACGATATACTACACAGGGCAAACTGTAAATAATGCTAAACTGCCAAGGGACCACTGCAAATAATGATATTCTACCCATGGACCACTGTAAATAATGACATA
>NW_024055685.1:0-37023 GCF_902713615.1 Scyliorhinus canicula
ACAAACCCCCTCACACAAATCCCCTCACACACACCATCACACACACCCTCACTCACACCCTCACACCCACACACACCCTCACATACACACCCACCCACACAAACACCCTCTCAGACACACACCCTCACACAGACCCTCACACACACCCCTTCACACACCCCTTCACACACACACTCTCACACACATACACAACCTCACATACACACCCACACACAGCCTCACACACAAACCCTCACACACACAAAATCCCTCACATACACACCCACATATACCCTCTCACACACACCCTCACACACACCCACACACGCCATCACGTCCACACACACACACCCTCACACACACACCCTCACACACACACCGTCACACACACCCTCACACACACACAGACCCTCACATACATACCCACACACACCCTCACACACACCCTCACATACACACACCCTAACGCACCCCCTCACACACACCCATACCCACACATACACACCCACACATACCCTCACACATACACCATCACACCCATACACCATCTCACACACACAGCCACACGCACATTCTCTCACACACACCATCACACACACACCCTCACATACACAACCACACACCCTCACACACATCGTCACACACACTCACACACGCCCCCTCAAACACATACTCACCCACACACACCCTCACTCACACCCTCACACACACCCTCACACACACAAACCCTCTCACACACACACTGAGACACACACCCTCACTCACACACACACATACACACACACCCTTACACACACACCTTCACTCACACACACACAACCTCACATAGAGACCCACATATACCCTCACACACACAACCTCACACACACCCTCACACACACACACCCTCACATACACACCCACACGCACACCCTCACACACACACACCCTCACACACACACACATATCCTCACACACACACCCTCACACACACCCTCACACACGTACACACCCTCACACACACACCCTCACACACACACACATATCCTCACACACACACCCTCACACACACCCTCACACACGTACACACCCTCACACACACCCTCCCACACATATCCTCACACACACACCCTCACACACACACCCTCACACACATATCCTCACACAAACACCCTCACACACACCCCCTCACACACACCCTCACACACACGTACACACCCTCACACACACCCTCCCACACACACCCTCACACTCATACCCTCACACACACACCATCACACACACCCTCACACACGCACCCTCACACATACACTCTCACACACATGGACCCTCTCACACACACAGCCTCACACACACCCTCTCACACACACTCACACCCTCACATACACACCCACACACATCCTCACACACCACCAGACACACCCTCACCCACCCACACACACACACACACACCCTCTCACACCCCCCCCCACACAGACCCTCACACACCCCCTCAAACACACCCTCACACACACACCCTCAGACACTCATAGAACATAGAACATTACAGCGCAGTACAGGCCCTTCGGTCCACGATGTTGCGCCGACCTGTGAAACCACTCTAAAGCCAATCTACACTATTCCCTTATCGTCCATATGCCTATCCAATGACCATTTGAATGTGTTTAGTGTTGGCGAGTCCACTACTGTTGCAGGCAGGGCATTCCACGCCCTTACTACTCTCTGAGAAAGGACCTACCTCTGACATCTGTCCTATATCTATCTCCCCTCAATTTAAAGCTATGCCCCCTCGTGCTGGACATCACCATCCGAGGGAAAAGGCTCTCACTGTCCACGCTATCTAATCCTCTGATCATTTTGTCTGCCTCAATTAAGTCACCTCTTAACCTTCTTCTCTCTAACGAAAACAGCCTCACGTCCTTCAGCCTTTCCTCATATGATCTTCCCTCCATACCAGGCAACATTCTTGTAAATCTCATCTGTACCCTTTCCAATGTTTCAACATCCTTCCTATAATGTGGCGACCAGAACTGCACACAATACTCCAAATGCGGCCGCACCAGACTTTTGAATAACTGCAACATGACCTCATGGCTCCGAAAATCAATTCCTCTACCAATAAAAGCTAACACACCGTACGCCTTCTTAACAACCCTCTCAACCTGGGTGGCAACTTTCAGGGATCTATGGACATGGACACCGAGGTCTCCCTGCTCGTCCACACTGCCAAGTATCTGACCATTAGCCCAGTACTCTGCCTTTATGTTATTCCTTCCAAAATGAATCACCTCACACTTTTCTGCATTAAACTCCATTTTCCACCTGTCAGCCCAGCTCTGCAGCTTATCTATGTCCCTCTGTAACTTGTAGACCATCCCGTTTGTAGAGGTCCTATCTAACCCAGAATGAGCCCCAATTGTCCAGGAATCTGAAACCATCCCTCCTGCACCATCCCGGCAGCCAGGTGTCTAACTGCTCTCTCTCCCTATTCCTCGACTCGCTAGCACGTGGTAAGGGTAACAACCCAATGATAATAACTCTGTTTGTCCTGGATCTAGGATTCCACCCTAGCTCCCTGAATTCCTGCCTTACATCCCAATCCCTTTTCCAACCTATGTTGTTCGTGCCTATGTGGACCATGACTTGGGGCTGCTCGTCCTCCCCCTTAAGCATCACGAAAACACGATCCGAGACATCACGGAACCTGGCACCTGGGAGGGAACATACCAACCATGAGTCTCTCTCGTTCCCACAGAATCTCCTATCTATCCCCCTAACTATGGAGTCTCCAATGACTAATGTTATTCTCCTTTCCCACATCCCTTCTGAGCAACAGGGACAGACTCTGTGCCAGACACTACAATGACAAAAACCTCTCGCAACACATCCAAAGCACTTCCACAACTAACTTCCCAATAACACAGCCTCCATAAACCCATCCTCATCACCTCCACTAACTTCACAATCACACAACCTCCAGAAACCCATCCTCATCACCCCCACTAACTTCACAATCACGCAACCTCCAGAAACACAGCCTAATCACCCCCACTAACTTCCCAATAACACAACCTCTAGAAACCCATCCTCATCACCCCCACTAACTTCCCAATAACAGAACCTCCAGAAACCCATCCACATCACCCCCACTAATTTCCCAATAACACAGCCTCCAGAAACCCATCCTCATCACCCCCACTAACTGCCCAATAACACAGCCTCCAGAAACCCATCCTCATCACCCCCACTAACTCCCCAATAAAACATCTTCCAGAGAAACTGTTTTTCAGTTAAAAGTGCAGTGTGGAGCTTAGTGTCTGATTGGTTGAAGCTGCCCCCACCCTAATTGCTGAGAGGCAGTTATCTGTCAATCACCTGAGGCCTGTTGAGGCCTGTTTAGGGGCACATTGTATTATTCTCTTTGAAGTTAAGGTTTTTTTTGAGTCATCGGTTAGCTGAGGTCTGTATAAAAGACAGACAGAGAGCGCACACAGTAAGCGAGCACTTTTCCATGAGACTCATCCGGAGTGACACTCATACAGAGTGGGAGATTGAAACTTGGTAATTTGGTGCAGTGAGGTAAATCAGCAAAGATAAGTGGAAAATCTAATTCTGCTGTTTTTCAGTTAAAAGTGCAGTGTGGAGCTGAGTGTCTGATTGGTTGAAGCTGCCCCTACCCTAATTGCTGAGAGGCAGTTGTCTGTCAATCACCTGAGGCCTGTTGAGGCCTGTTTAGGGACACATTGTATTATTCTCTTTGAAGTTAAGGTTTTTTTTTGAGTCATCGGTTAGCTGAGGTCTGTATAAAAGACAGACAGAGAGCGCACACAGTAAGCGAGCACTTTTCCAGGAGACTCATCCGGAGTGAGACTCATACAGAGTGGGAGATTGAAACTTGGTAATTTGGTGCAGTGAGGTAAATCGGTGCAGAGTGTGAGGAGGTGCTTTTTAACCCTGGTAAGTGACTGGTAAGTAGTCTCTCTTTTTCTTTTCATTGTCTAATTTATTTATTTTTATTTTTCAATTCTAGTTGTTTAAGTTTACCAAGGGTTTAAGACATGGCAGGAGATCCCAGACCCGTGTCATGCTCCTCGTGTGCGATGTGGGAGCTCAGGGACACGTCCACTGTCCCTGGCTCCTTCACGTGCAAGAAGTGTGTTCAGTTGCAGCTCTTGTTAGACCGCTTGACGGCTGGAGCTGCGGATGGACTCACTTTGGAGCATCCGCGATGCTGAGGAGGTCGTGGATAGCACGTTTAGCGAGTTGGTCACACCGCAGGTGAAGGTCACTGAGGGAGATAGAAAATGGGTGACCAAAAGAAAGAGCAAGAGTAGGAAGGCAGTGCAGGTGTCCCCTGCGGTCATCTCCCTGCAAAACAGATATACCGCTTTGGAAACTGTTGAGGGAGAAGGCTCACAAGGGGAAGGCAGCAGCAGCCAGGTTCATGGCACCGTGGCTGGCTCTGCTGCACAGCAGGGCAGGAAGAAAAATGGCAGGGCTATAGTGATAGGGGACTCGATCGTAAGGGGAATAGACAGGCGGTTCTGTGGACGCAATCGAGACTCCAGGATGGTATGTTGCCTCCCTGGTGCAAGGGTCAAGGATGTCTCGGAGCGGCTGCAGGACATTCTGGGGGGGGGGGGGGAGGGTGAACAGCCAGCTGTCGTGGTGCACATAGGCACCAACGATATAGGTAAAAAACGGGATGAGGTCCTACAAGCGGAATTCAGGGAGTTAGGAGTTAAACTAAAAAGTAGGACCTCAAAGGTAGTAATCTCGGGATTGCTACCAGTGCCACGAGCTAGTCAGAGTAGGAATGCCAGCATAGATAGGATGAATGCATGGCTCGAGAGATGGTGCAAGAGGGAGGGATTGAAATTCCTGGGGCATTGGGACCGGTTCTGGGGGAGGTGTGACCAGTACAAACCGGACGGTCTGCACTTGGGCAGGACTGGAACCGATGTCCTAGGGACGGTGTTTTCTAGAGCTGTTGGGGAGGGTTTAAACTAATGTGGCAGGGGGATGGGAACCAATGCTGGAAGTTGGAAGGTAGTAAAACCGGGACAGAAACAAAAGGAAGTAAGGGGAAAAGTGCAAGGCAGAGAAGACATAGTCAGAAATCCATAAGGGCGACAGTACAAGGTACAGTGACTGAGGGGAGCACAGTGAATAGGCCCAGTTAAAACAAAAGGTATAAAACTGGAGATGTTAAGATTCAAAACAGAGGTAAAAAAACCAACATAAGTGTACTTTACCTGAATGCTCGTAGTATTCGGAATAAAGTAAATGAGTTGGTGGCACAAATCATCGTAAATGACAATGATTTAGTGGCCATTACTGAAACATGGTTAAAGGATGGTAACGACTGGGAGTTAAATATCCGAGGGTATCAAACCATTCGGAAGGACAGAGTGGATGGTAAGGGAGGTGGTGTTGCTCTGTTATTTAAGGATGACATCCGGGCAATAATAAGGGATGACATCGGTGCTATGGAGGATAAGGTTGAATCCATTTGGGTGGAAATCAGGAATAGTAAGGCGAAAAAGTCACTGATAGGAGTAGTCTATCGGCCACCAAATAGTAACGAGATGGTGGGGCAGGCAATAAACAAAGAAATAACTGATGCATGTAGAAATGGTACAGCAGTTATCATGGGGGATTTTAATCTACATGTCGATTGGTTTAACCAGGTCGGTCAAGGCAACCTTGAGGAGGAGTTTATAGAATGTATCCGCGATAGTTTCCGAGAACAGTATGTAATGGAACCTACGAGGGAACAAGCGGTCCTAGATCTTGTCCTGTGTAATGAGACAGGATTAATTCATGATCTTATAGTTAGGGATCCTCTCGGAAGGAGCGATCACAATATGGTGGAATTTAAAATACAGATGGAGGGTGAGAAAGTAAAATCAAATACTAGTGTTTTGTGTTTAAACAAGGGAGATTACAAGGGGATGAGAGAAGATCTAGCAAAGGTAGACTGGGAGCTAAGACTTTATGGTGGAACAGTTGAGGAACAGTGGAGAACCTTCCAAGCGATTTTTCACAGTGCTCAGCAAAGGTTTATACCAACAGAAAGGAAGGACGGAAGAAAGAGGGAAAATCGACCGTGGATATCTAAGGAAATAAGGGAGAGTATCAAATTGAAGGAAAAAGCATATAAAGTGGCAAAGATTGCTGGGAGATTAGAGGACTGGGAAATCTTTAGGGGGCAACAGAAAGCTACTAAAAAGCTATAAAGAAGAGTAAGATAGAGTATGAGAGTAAACTTGCTCAGAATATAAAAACAGACAGTAAAAGTTTTTACAAATATATATGACAAAAATGAGTGGCTAAGGTAAATATTGGTCCTTTAGAGGATGAGAAGGGAGTTTTAATAATGGGAAATGAGGAAATGGCTGAGGAACTGAACAGGGTTTTTGGGTCGGTCTTCACAGTGGAAGACACAAATAACATGCCAGCGACTGATAGAAATGAGGCTATGACAGGTGAGGACCTTGAGAGGATTGTTATCACTAAGGAGGGAGTGATGGGCAAGCTAATGGGGCTAAAGGTGGACAAGTCTCCTGGCCCTGATGGAATGCATCCCAGAGTGCTAAAAGAGCTGGCTAGGAAAATTGCAGATGCACTTGTGATAATTTACCGAAATTCACTAGACCCTGGGGTGGTCCCGGTGGATTGGAAATTAGCAAACGTGACGCCACTGTTTAAAAATGGAGGTAGGCAGAAAGCAGGAAATTATAGGCCAGTGAGTTTAACTTCGGTAATAGGGAAGATGCTGGAGTCTATCATCAAGGAAGAAATTGCGAGGCATCTGGATAGAAATTGTCCCATTGGGTAGACGCAGCATGGGTTCGTAAAAGGCAGGTCATGCCGAACTAAGTTAGTGGAATTTTTTGAGGACATTACCAGTGCAGGAGATAACGGGGAGCCGATGGATGTGGTATATCTGGATTTCAAGAAAGCCTTTGACAAGGTGCCACACAAAAGGTTGCTGCATAAGATAAAGATGCATGGCATTAAGGGTAAAGTAGTAGCATGGATAGAGGATTGGTTAATTAATAGAAAGCAATGAGTTGGGATAAATGGCTGTTTCTCTGGTTGGCAATCAGTAGCTAGTGGTGTCCCTCAGGGATCCGTGTTGGGCCCACAATTGTTCACAATTTACATTGATGATTTGGAGTTGGGGACCAAGGGCAATGTGTCCAAGTTTGCAGATGACACTAAGATGAGTGGTAAAGCGAAAAGTGCAGATGATACTGGAAGTCTGCAGAGGGATTTGGATAGGTTAAGTGAATGGGCTCGGGTCTGGCAGATGGAATACAATGTTGACAAATGTGAGGTTATCCATTTTGGTAGGAATAACAGCAAACGGGATTATTATTTAAAGGATAAAATATTAAAGCATGCCGCTGTTCAGAGAGACTTGGGTGTGCTAGTGCATGAGTCACAGAAGGTTGGTTTACAAGTGCAACAGGTGATTAAGAAGGCAAATGGAATTTTGTCCTTCATTGCTAGAGGGATGGAGTTTAAGACTAGGGAGGTTATGTTGCAATTGTATAAGGTGTTAGTGCGGCCACACCTGGAGTATTGTGTTCAGGTTTGGTCTCCTTATTTGAGAAAGGACGTACTGGCGCTGGAGGGTGTGCAGAGGAGATTCACTAGGTTAATCCCAGAGCTGAAGGGGTTGGATTATGAGGAGAGGTTGAGTAGACTGGGACTGTACTCGTTGGAATTTAGAAGGATGAGGGGGGATCTTTTAGAAACATTTAAAATTATGAAGTGAATAGATAGGATAAATGCGGGCAGGTTGTTTCCACTGGCGGGTGACAGCAGAACTAGGGGGCATAGCCTCAAAATAAGGGGAAGTAGATTTAGGACTGAGTTTAGGAGGAACGTCTTCACCCAAAGGGTTGTGAATCTATGGAATTCCTTGCCCAGTGAAGCAGTTGAGGCTCCTTCATTACATGTTTTTAAGGTAAAGATAGATAGTTTTTTGAAGAATAAAGGGATTAAGGGTTATGGTGTTCGGGCCGGAAAGTGGAGCTGAGTCCACAAAAGATCAGCCATGATCTAATTGAATGGCGGAGCATGCTCGAGGGGCCAGATGGCCTACTCCTGCTCCTAGTTCTTATGTTCCTATGTTTTTATGAAACAACCGCATCACCTCCACTAATTTCCCAATAACACAAACTGCGGAAACCCATCCTCATCACCTCCACTATCTTCCAAATAACACAACCTCCAGAAACCCATCCACATCACCTCCACCAACTTCCCAATAACACAACCTCCGGAAACATATCCACATCACCTCCACTATCTTCCAAATAACACAACCTCCCGAAACCCATCCACATCACCTGCACTAACTTCCAATAACACAACCTCCAGAAACCCATCCACATCACCTCCACTATCTTCCAAATAACACAACCTCCAGAAACCCATCCACATCACCTCCACCAACTTCCCAATAACACAACCTCCAGGAACCCATCCACATCCCCCCACTAACCTCCCAATAACACAACCTCCAGAAACCCATCCACATCACCTCCACCAACTTCCCAATAACACAACCTCCAGAAACCCATCCACATCCCACCACTAACCTCCCAATAACACAACTTCCAGAAACACATCCTCATCACCTCCACTAACATCCCGATAACACAATCTCCAGAAACCCATCCTCATCACCTCCACTAACGTCCCAATAACACAACCTACAGAAACCCGTCCACATCCCCCCACTTGCCCGAGGTGTAAGGTTAATGGGGGGATTGTTGGGTTATGGGTATACGGGTTACGTGGGTTTAAAGTAGGGTGATCATTGTTCGGCACAACATTGAGGGCCGAAGGGCCTGTTCTGTGCTGTACTGTTCTATGGTCTATGTTCTATCACCCCCACTAAGTTCCCAAAATCACAACCTCCAAAAACCCATCCACATCACCTCCACCACCTTCTCAATAACACAACCTTCAGAAACCCATCCACATCCCCCCACTTACTGCCCAATAACTTAACCTCGAGAAAACCATCCACATCCCCCCATTTACTTCCCAACAACACAACCTCCAGAAACCCATCCACATCACTTCCACTAACTTCCCAATAACACAACCTCCAGAAACCCATCCACATTACCTCCAATAAATTACCAATAAAACAACTTCCAGAGAATCATCCACATTCCCCACTTACTTCCCAATAACTTAACCTCCAGAAACCCATCCACATCTCCCCACTAACTTCCCAATAACTCAACCTCCAGAAACCCATCCTCATCACCCCCACTAAATTCCCAATAACACAAACTCCAGAAACCCATCCACATCCCAACTAACTCTCCAATAACACAACCACCAGACACACATCCACATCACCTCTACTATCTTCCCAACAACAGAACCTCCAAAACCCCATCCTCATGACCTCCACTACCTTCCCAATAACACTACCTCCAGACATCCATCCTAATCAACTCCACTAACTCCCCAATAACACAACCTCCAGAAACCCATCCACATCACCTCCACTAACTTCCCAATAACAAATACTCCAGAAACACATCCACCTCACCTCCACTAACTTCCCAATAACACAACCTCCAGAAACCCATCAACAGCAGCTCCACTAACTCCCCAATAACACAACCTCCAGAAACCCATGCACATTCCCCACTTACTTCCCAATAACACAACCACCAGAAACACATCCACATCACCTCCACTATCTTCCCAATAACACAACCACCAGAAACCCATCCTCATCACCTCTACTAACTTCCTTATAACACAACCTTAAGAAACCCATCCACATCACCTTCGCTAATTCCCCAATAACACAGCCTCCAGAAACCCATCCACATCACATCCACTAACTCCCTAATAACATAGCCTCCAGAAACTTATCCACAGCACCTCCACTAACTTCCCAATAACACAACCTCCAGAAACAGATCAACATCAAATCCACTAACTCCCCAATAACAGCCTCCAGAAACTTATCCACAGCACCTCCACTAACTTCCCAATAACACAACCTGCAGAAACCCATCCAGATCACTTCCACTAACTTCCCAATAACACAACCTCCTGAAACCCATCAACAACAGCTCCACTAACTCCCCAATAACACAACCTCCAGAAACCCATCCACATTCCCCAACTAACTCCCCAATAACACAACCACCAGTAACACATCCACATCACCTCCACTAACTTCCCAATAACACAACCTCCTGAAACCCATCCACATCCCCCCACTAACTGCCCAATAACACAACCTCCAGAAACCCATCCACATCACCTCCACTATCTTCCAAATAACACAACCTCCAGAAACCCATCCACATCACCTCCACCAACTTCCCAATAACACAACCTCCAGAAACCCATCCACATCCCCCCACTAACCTCCCAATAACACAACCTCCAGAAACCCATCCACATCACCTCCACCAACTTCCCAATAACACAACCTCCAGAAACCCATCCACATCCCACCACTAACCTCCCAATAACACAACTTCCAGAAACACATCCTCATCACCTCCACTAACATCCCGATAACACAATCTCCAGAAACCCATCCTCATCACCTCCACTAACTTCCCAATAACACAACCTACAGAAACCCGTCCACATCCCCCCACTTGCCCGAGGTGTAAGGTTAATGGGGGGATTGTTGGGTTATGGGTATACGGGTTACGTGGGTTTAAAGTAGGGTGATCATTGTTCGGCACAACATTGAGGGCCGAAGGGCCTGTTCTGTGCTGTACTGTTCTATGTTCTATGTTCTATCACCCCCACTAAGTTCCCAAAATCACAACCTCCAAAAACCCATCCACATCACCTCCACCACCTTCTCAATAACACAACCTTCAGAAACCCATCCACATCCCCCCACTTACTGCCCAATAACTTAACCTCGAGAAAACCATCCACATTCCCCCATTTACTTCCCAACAACACAACCTCCAGAAACCCATCCACATCACTTCCACTAACTTCCCAATAACACAACCTCCAGAAACCCATCCACATTACCTCCAATAAATTACCAATAAAACAACTTCCAGAGAATCATCCACATTCCCCACTTACTTCCCAATAACTTAACCTCCAGAAACCCATCCACATCTCCCCACTAACTTCCCAATAACTCAACCTCCAGAAACCCATCCTCATCACCCCCACTAAATTCCCAATAACACAAACTCCAGAAACCCATCCACATCCCAACTAACTCTCCAATAACACAACCACCAGACACACATCCACATCACCTCTACTATCTTCCCAACAACAGAACCTCCAAAACCCCATCCTCATGACCTCCACTACCTTCCCAATAACACTACCTCCAGACATCCATCCTAATCAACTCCACTAACTCCCCAATAACACAACCTCCAGAAACCCATCCACATCACCTCCACTAACTTCCCAATAACAAATACTCCAGAAACACATCCACCTCACCTCCACTAACTTCCCAATAACACAACCTCCAGAAACCCATCAACAGCAGCTCCACTAACTCCCCAATAACACAACCTCCAGAAACCCATGCACATTCCCCCACTTACTTCCCAATAACACAACCACCAGAAACACATCCACATCACCTCCACTATCTTCCCAATAACACAACCTCCTGAAACCCATCCACATCCCCCCACTAACTGCCCAATAACACAACCTCCAGAAACCCATCCACATCAACTCCACTAACCTCCAAAAAACACAATCACCAGACACATGTCCACATCACCCCCACAAACCCCCCATCACACAATCTCCAGAAACGCATCCTCATCGCCTCCAATAACTTCCCACAACACAAAGTCCAGAAACACATCCCCATCACTCACAATATCTTCCCAATAACACAACCACCAGAAACACATCCACATCACCACTACTAACTTCCCAAGAACACAACCTTAAGAAACCCATCCACATCACCTTCGCTAATTCCCCAATAACACAGCCTCCAGAAACCCATCCACATCACATCCACTAACTCCCTAATAACAAAGCCTCCAGAAACTTCTCCACAGCACCTCCACTAACTTCCCAATAACACAGCCTCCAGAAACTTATCCACAGCACCTTCACTAACTTTCCAATCACACAACCTCCAGAAACCCATCCACATCACATCGACTAACTCCCCAATAACAGCTTCCAGAAACTTATCCACAGCACCTCCACTAACTTCCCAATAACACAACCTCCAGAAACCCATCCAGATCACCTCCACTAACTTCCCAATAACACAGCCTCCAGAAACCCATCCAGATCACCTCCACTAACTTCCCAATAACACAACCTCCAGAAACCCATCAACAGCAGCTCCACTAACTTTCCAATAACAGAACTGGACATAGAATGAGAATTATCTGATTTCACATTCGTTGGAAATGATGAAAATGATTGTGTGAGACTGTGGAGAACTTCAATCCCAGAATGAGAATATTGCAATTGAGATGCTGCCAGACTGGGAACCAATGTGGATAAGTGAGCACAGGGATGGTATGTGGCTGGGATTGGGTATCAGTGAGCACAGGGATGGTATGTGGCTGGGATTGGGTATCAGTGAGCACAGGGATGGTATGTGGCTGGGATTGGGTATCAGTGAGCACAGGGATGGTATGTGACTGGGATTGTGTATCAGTGAGCACAGGGATGGTATGTGGCTGGGATTGGGTATCAGTGAGCACAGGGATGGTATGTGACTGGGATTGGGTATCAGTGATCACAGGGATGGTATGTGACTGGGATTGAGTATCAGTGAGCACAGAGATGGTATGTGGCTGGGATTGGGTATCCGTCAGCACTGGGATGGTATGTGACTGGGATTGGGTATCAGTGAGCACAGGGATGGTATTTTGCAGCTCTTGCTAGACCGCTTGACGGCTCTGGAGCTGCGGATGGACTCACTTTGGAGCATCCGCGATGCTGAGGAGGTCGTGGATAGCACGTTTAGCGAGTTGGTCACACCGCAGGTGAAGGTTACTGAGGGAGATTGAAAATGGGTGACCAAAAGAAAGAGCAAGATTAGGAAGGCAGTGCAGGTGTCCCCTGCGGTCATCTCCCTGCAAAACAGATATACCGCTTTGGATACTGTTGAAGGAGATGGCTCACCAGGGGAAGGCAGCAGCAGCCAGGTTCATGGCACCGTGGCTGGCTCTGCTGCACAGCAGGGCAGGAAGAAAAATGGCAGGGCTATAGTGATAGGGGACTCGATCGTAAGGGGAATAGACAGGCGGTTCTGTGGACGCAATCGAGACTCCAGGATGGTATGTTGCCTCCCTGGTGCAAGGATGTCTCGGAGCGGCTGCAGGACATTCTGGGGGGGGGGGGGGGTGAACAGCCAGCTGTCGTGGTGCACATAGGCACCAACGATATAGGTAAAAAACGGGATGAGGTCCTACAAGCGGAATTCAGGGAGTTAGGAGTTAAACTAAAAAGTAGGACCTCAAAGGTAGTAATCTCAGGATTGCTACCAGTGCCACGAGCTAGTCAGAGTAGGAATGTCAGGATAGATAGGTTGAATGCGTGACTCGAGAGATGGTGCAAGAGGGAGGGATTGAAATTCCTGGGGCATTGGGACCGGTTCTGGGGGAGGTGTGACCAGTACAAACCGGACGGTCTGCACTTGGGCAGGACTGGAACCGATGTCCTAGGGACGGTGTTTTCTAGAGCTGTTGGGGAGGGTTTAAACTAATGTGGCAGGGGGATGGGAACCAATGCTGGAAGTTGGAAGGTCGTAAAACAGGGACAGAAACAAAAGGAAGTAAGGGGAAAAGTGCAAGGCAGAGAAGACATAGTCAGAAATCCATAAGGGCGACAGTACAAGGTACAGTGACTGAGGGGAGCACAGTGAATAGGCCCAGTAATAACAAAAGGAATAAAACTGGAGATGTTAAGATTCAAAACAGAGGTAAAAAAACCAACATAAGTGTACTTTACCTGAATGCTCGTAGTATTCGGAATAAAGTAAATGAGTTGGTGGCACAAATCATCGTAAATGACTATGATTTAGTGGCCATTACTGAAACATGGTTAAAGGATGGTCACGATTGGGAGTTAAATATCCGAGGGTATCAAACCATTCGGAAGGACAGAGTGGATGGTAAGGGAGGTGGTGTTGCTCTGTTATTTAAGGATGACATCCGGGCAATAGTAAGGGATGACATCGGTGCAATGGAGGATAAGGTTGAATCCATTTGGGTGGAAATCAGGAATAGTAAGGCGAAAAAGTCACTGATAGGAGTAGTCTATCGGCCACCAAATAGTAACGAGATGGTGGGGCAGGCAATAAACAAAGAAATAACTGATGCATGTAGAAATGGTACAGCAGTTATCATGGGGGATTTTAATCTACATGTCGATTGGTTTAACCAGGTCGGTCAAGGCAACCGTGAGGAGGAGTTTATAGAATGTATCCGCGATAGTTTCCTTGAACAGTATGTAATGGAACCTACGAGGGAACAAGCGGTCCTAGATCTTGTCCTGTGTAATGAGACAGGATTGATTCATGATCTCATAGTTAGGGATCCTCTCGGAAGGAGCGATCACAATATGGTGGAATTTAAAATACAGATGGAGGGTGAGAAAGTAAAATCAAATACTAGTGTTTTGTGTTTAAACAAGGGAGATTACAAGGGGATGAGAGAAGATCTAGCAAAGGTAGACTGGGAGCTAAGACTTTATGGTGGAACAGTTGAGGAACAGTGGAGAACCTTCCAAGCGATTTTTCACAGTGCTCAGCAAAGGTTTATACCAACAGAAAGGAAGGACGGAAGAAAGAGGGAAAATCGACCGTGGATATCTAAGGAAATAAGGGAGAGTATCAAATTGAAGGAAAAAGCATATAAAGTGGCAAAGATTGCTGGGAGATTAGAGGACTGGGAAATCTTTAGGGGGCAACAGAAAGCTACTAAAAAAGCTATAAAGAAGAGTAAGATAGAGTATGAGAGTAAACTTGCTCAGAATATAAAAACAGACAGTAAAAGCTTTTACAAATATATAAGACAAAAAAGAGTGGCTAAGGTAAATATTGGTCCTTTAGAGGATGAGAAGGGAGATTTAATAATGGGAAATGAAGAAATGGCTGAGGAACTGAACAGGTTTTTTGGGTCGGTCTTCACAGTGGATGACACAAATAACATGCCAGCGACTGATAGAAATGAGGCTATGACAGGTGAGGACCTTGAGAGGATTGTTATCACTAAGAAGGGAGTGATGGGCAAGCTAATGGGGCTAAAGTTAGACAAGTCTCCTGGCCCTGATGGAATGCATCACAGAGTGCTAAAAGAGATGGCTAGGGAAATTGCAGATGCACTAGTGATAATTTACCAAAATTCACTAGACTCTGGGGTGGTCCCGGTGGATTGGAAATTAGCAAACGTGACGCCACTGTTTAAAAAAGGAGGTAGGCAGAAAGCAGGAAATTATAGGCCAGTGAGTTTAACTTCGGTAATAGGGAAGATGCTGGAATCTATCATCAAGGAAGAAATTGCGAGGCATCTGGATAGAAATTGTCCCATTGGGCAGACGCAGCATGGGTTCGTAAAAGGCAGGTCCTGCCTAACTAATTTAGTGGAATTTTTTGAGGACATTACCAGTGCAGTAGATAACGGGGAGCCGATGGATGTGGTATATCGGGATTTCCAGAAAGCCTTTGACAAGATGCCACACAAAAGGTTGCTGCATCAGATAAAGATGCATGGCATTAAGGGTAGAGTAATAGCATGGATAGAGGATTGGTTAATTGATAGAAAGCAAAGAGTTGGGATAAATGGGTGTTTCTCTGGTTGGCAATCAGTAGCTAGTGGTGTCCCTCAGGGATCCGTGTTGGGCCCACAATTGTTCACAATTTACATTGATGATTTGGAGTTGGGGACCAAGGGCAATGTGTCCAAGTTTGCAGATGACACTAAGATGAGTGGTAAAGCGAAAAGTGCAGATGATACTGGAAGTCTGCAGAGGGATTTGGATAGGTTAAGTGAATGGGCTCGGGTCTGGCAGATGGAATACAATGTTGACAAATGTGAGGTTATCCATTTTGGTAGGAATAACAGCAAACGGGATTATTATTTAAACGATAAAATATTAAAGCATGCCGCTGTTCAGAGAGACTTGGGTGTGCTAGTGCATGAGTCACAGAATGTTGGTTTACAAGTGCAACAGGTGATTAAGAAGGCAAATGGAATTTTGTCCTTCATTGCTAGAGGGATGGAGTTTAAGACTAGGGAGGTTATGTTGCAATTGTATAAGGTGTTAGTGCGGCCACACCTGGAGTATTGTGTTCAGTTTTGGTCTCCTTACTTGAGAAAGGACGTACTGGCGCTGGAGGGTGTGCAGAGGAGATTCACTAGGTTAATCCCAGAGCTGAAGGGGTTGGATTATGAGGAGAGGTTGAGTAGACTGGCACTGTACTCGTTGGAATTTAGAAGGATGAGGGGGGATCTTATAGAAACATTTAAAATTATGAAGGGAATAGATAGGATAGATGCGGGCAGGTTGTTTCCACTGGCGGGTGACAGCAGAACTAGGGGGCATAGCCTCAAAATAAGGAGAAGTAGATTTAGGACTGAGTTTAGGAGGAACGTTTTCACCCAAAGGGTTGTGAATCTATGGAATTCCTTGCCCAGTGAAGCAGTTGAGGCTCCTTCATTACATGTTTTTAAGGTAAAGATAGATAGTTTTTTGAAGAATAAAGGGATTAAGGGTTATGGTGTTCGGGCCGGAAAGTGGAGCTGAGTCCACAAAAGATCAGCCATGATCTAATTGAATAGCGGAGCAGGCTCGAGGGGTCAGATGGCCTACTCCTGCTCCTAGTTCTTATGTTCTTATGTTCTTATGTGGCTGGGATTGGGTATCAGTGAGCACAGGGATGGTATGTGGCTGGGATTGGGTATCAGTGAGCACAGGGATGGTATGTGGCTGGGATTGGGTATCAGTGAGCACAGGGATGGTATGTGGCTGGGATTGGGTATCAGTGAGCACAGGGATGGTATGTGGCTGGGATTGGGTATCAGTGAGCACAGGGATGTTATGTGGCTGGAATTGGGTATCACTGAGCACAGGGATGGTATGTGGCTGGGACTGGGTATCAGAGAGCACAGGGATGGTATGTGACTGGGATTGGGTATCAGTGAGCACAGGGATGGTATGTGACTGGGATTGGGTATCAGAGAGCACAGGGATGGTATGTGGCTGGGATTGGGTATCAGTGAGCACAGGGATGGGATGTGGCTGGGATTGGGTATCAGTGAGCACAGGGATGGGATGTGGCTGGGATTGGGTATCAGTGAGCACAGGGATGGTATGTGGCTGGGATTGGGTATCAGTGAGCACAGGGATGGTATGTTGCTGAGATTGGGTATCAGTGAACTCAGGGATGGTGTGTGGCTTGGATTAGGTATCAGTGAGCACAGGGATGGTATGTGACTGGGATTGGGTAAGGGTTAGGATATGGACAGCAGATTTGGGGGTGATCTGTGCTTCATAATGATTTGTAACAAGAATTGGGTGACTAGAATTTAATCTCAATAGTCCAGCCTGGATATAACACAGACACAGATGATGGATTATTCTGCGGCTGGGGTGAGGCCATGGCGTGTGGGCAGGATTGGGAATGGAGAACATCTGGATATAAATAATGTCAGTTTCAAAGGGAGTGCGGAGATTGTGAACTGACTCCGATTTCAGCCAGGGAGCGGTGTGTGGATAGTGGATAGGGTCTGAGATTAGTGACTGGAACTGAAGAACATGCATTCAATCTTTCCAAGATGGAAATGACCAGAGCAATAATACACTTAACGTAGTTTATACAATAAAGAACTGGACAGGAAGACTTACCAGGGACACCGACAACAGCCAGGAGGGGATAATAACCCGCTTGAATTAGAAACAGTAGATATTCGATCCACCATGCTGAACCGAAAGGATCTCGAGAAATCCAATAAAGACCCTCGGATAAACTCCTCTCCATTGCTGTAACATTCCTGAGGATAGTTCCCAGATTCTGATTCATTGCTGTAACGTTGTTGTGGATAGTTCCCAGATTCTGATCCATTGCTGTAACCTTCCTGTGGATAGTTCCCAGATTCTGATCCATTGCTGTAACGTTGCTGTGGATAGTTCCCAGATTCTGATCCATTGCTGTAACGTTCCCGTGGATAGTTCACAGATTCTGACCCATTGCTGTAACGTTCCTGTGGATAGTTCCCAGATTCTGATCCATTGCTGTAACGTTCCTGTGGATAGTTCCCAGATTCTGATCCATTGCTGTAACGTTCCTGTGGATAGTTCCCAGATTCTGATCCATTGCTGTAACGTTCCTGTGGATAGTTCCCAGATTCTGATTCCTCCTCTCAGTCTCTCTGGAGCCGCTGATCTCTGTCAGTGTTGGAATTGACGCTCCCCCTGACAGTTTGAGATAACACAGTGAAAGGAATCGCTTATTAATAACAGAGGGAAACCATCCAGTGACACGGTTAGGATCCATGGAGACTGACATTAATCACACTCACTAAACAAACAGGCTCAGTTAACCCCTTTCAATCCAATACTTTTTATATCAGAATGAAATAGAAGATTAACCGGGTCTGAATTGGCTGTGTGACAGTGACTGAGGGATGCAGTGTGGAAATAGTGCAAACACTGACCCTGATATTCAATCCCCATTGATATCTGAGTGGTTCCAGGGGACTGGGGATTGTCAATGTCACATCCTGTGAATAAAAGGAGAGAGAGAGATAAACCCTGGAGTGACAGAGCAGTCAGTATAATGTATGTCACCAGGACATTTCTAGAGTCAGAACGGAGGGCAGGGGAAAGATTGGCAGGGAGGGAATGGTTTCATCCGTGACCAGCAGAACCAGGGACTGCATTTCTGTATCTCTGTGTGTATCTGCCCCTGTGCCTGTCTCTGTATCTCTGTGTGTCTCTCTGTATCTCTCTCTGTGTCTCTCAGTGTCTCTCCCTGTATCTCTCTCTGTATCTCTCTCTGTGTCTCTCTCTACATCCCTCTGTGTCTCTCTATGTATCTATCTCTCTGTATCTCTCTATGTATCTCTCTCTGTATCTCTCTCTGTATCTATCTGTCTGTATCTCTCTCTCTCTGTATCTTTCTCGCTGAATCTCTCGCTACATCTCTCCGTATCTCTCTGCACATATTTATCTGTACCTCTCCTTGTATCTCTTTCTGTATCTCTTTCTGTATCTCTCTCTGTATCTCTCTCTGCATCTCTCTGTGTCTCTCTCTGTATCTCTCTGTATATCTCTCTCTGTATCTCTGTATCTATCTGTCTTTGTCTCTCTCTGTATCTCTTTCTGTATCTCTCTCTTTATCTCTCTCCGTATCTCTGTATCTCTCCCTCTGCATCTCACTCTGTATCAATCTAAGCATCTCTCTGACTCTGTATCTGTATCTCTCTATTTCTCTCTGTATCTCTCATGTATCTCTGTATCTCTCTATATAACTCGCTGTACCTCTCTGCGTCTCTCTCTGTATCTTTCTCTGAATCTCTCTCTGTGTCTCTGTATCTCTCTCTGTATATTACTCTGTATCTCTCTCTGTATCTCTCTCTCTGTGTCTCTGTATCATTCTCTCTGCATCTCTCTCTGTACCTCTGTCTGTATCTCTCTGTGTCTCTCTCTGTATCTCTAACTCTATCTCTTTGTGTATCTCTGTATCTCTCTCTGTGTCTCTGTATCTATATCTCTGTATCTCTCTCTCTGTTCATCTCTCTGTATCTCTCTGTATCTCTCTCTCTCTGTATCTCTCTCTGTATCTATCTGTCTGTATCTCTCTCTCTCTGTATCTCTCTGTATCTCTCTCTGTATCTCTCTCTGTATCTCTGTATCTCTCCCTCTGCATTTCACTCTGTATCAATCTAAGCATCTCTCTGACTGTATCTGTATCTCTCTATATCTCTCTATGTCTCTCTGTGAATCGCTGTATCTCTCTATATCACTCTCTGTACCTCTCTGCGTCTCTCTCTGTATATCTCTGTATCTCTCTCTGTATCTCTCTCTGTGTCTCTGTATCTCGATCTCTGTATCTCACTCTGTATGAATCTAAGCATCTCTCTGACTGTATCTGTATCTCTCTATATATCTCTGTATCTCTCTCTGTATCTCAGTATCTCTCTATATCACTCTCTGTACCTCTCTGCGTCTCTCTCTGTATCTCTGTATCTCTCTCTGTATCTCTCTCTGTGTCTCTGTATCTCTCTTTGTATCTCACTCTGTATCTCTCTCTGTATCTCTCTCTGTATCTCTCACTCTGTACCTTTCTCTGTATCTCTCGCTGTGTCTCTGTATCTCTCTCTCTCTGAATCTCTCTCTCTGTACCTCTCTCTGTATCTCTCTGTGTCGCTCTCTGTGTGTCTCCCTCTGTATCTCTCTCTGTAACGCTCTCTCTCTTATCGTTTTTCGTTTCTATCCATGTACTCAATGATCAGTTGAGCTGCGAAAAATACTTCTCACTCTCCGTCGGTACACGTGACAATAAACAAAAAGCAAACACAATCCTATCCAATCCAATCTCTCTGTATCTTGCTTTCAATATGTATCTCATCCTGTATCTCCCTCTCCCTCCTTCCGCAGTTCCCTCTCACTGTTTCTCTATCCAAACTCTCTCTCAGAATGTCTCTCCCTGTATCTCTCTCTCCCTCCTTCATTACCTCCCTCACTCTTTCCCTATCATAACTCTCAGGATCTCTCTTCCTGTATCTCTTTCTGTATCCCACCGTCTATATCTCTATGCATGTGCCTCTCTCTCTCTGTATCTCTCTCACAGTTCCTCTCTCTAATCACCTCTCTCTGCATCTCTCTCATTATTTACAGAGGCCTTAAGTAGGTATCATTATTTACAGTGTTCACTGGGCAGTGTATCATTATTTACTGTGGTCACTGTGCAGAATGTCATTTTTCCACTGGTCCCTGGGCAGAATTTCATTATTTACAGTGGACCCTGGGGAGACTATCATTATTTGCAGAGGTCCCTGGTCAGTATATCATTATTTGCAGTGCTCACTGGGCAGAATATCATTATTTACAGTTATCCCTGGGTAGTAGATCATTAATTACAGTGGTCCCTGGGTAGTATATCATTATTTACAGCGATCCCTGGGTAGTATATCATTATTTACTGTGCTCCCTGGGTAGTATATCGTTATTTACAGTTGTCCCTGGGTAGTATATCATTATTTACAGTGGTCCCTGTGTAGTATATCATTATTTACAGTGGTCCCTGTGTAGTATATCATTCTTTACAGCAGTCCCTGGGCAGTATATCATTATTTACAGTGATCCCTGGGCAGTAAATCATTATTTACAGCGATCCCTGAGCAGTATATCATTATTTACAGCGATCCCTGGGTAGTATATCATTATTTACAGCGATCCCTGGGTAGTATATCATTATTTACAGTGGTCCCTGGGTAGTATATCATTATTTACAGTGATCCCAGGGTAGTATATCGTTATTTACAGTTGTCCCTGGGTAGTTTCTCATTATTTACAGTGGTCCCTGGGCAGTATATCGTTATTTACAGTTGTCCCTGGGCAGTATATCATTATCTATAGTGGTCCCTGAGTAGTATATCACTATTTACAGTGATCCCTGGGCAGTAAATCATTATTTACAGCGATCCCTGGGCAGTACATCATTATTTACAATGGCCCCTTGGTAGTATATCATTATTTATAGTGGTCCCTGGCTAGTATATCATTATTTACAGTGATGCCTGGGCAGTATATCATCATTTACAGCGTTCCCTGGGCAGCATATCATTATTTACAGTGGTCCCTGGCCAGTATGTCATTATTTACAGTGATCTCTGGGTAGAATATCATTATTTACTGTGTTCCTTGGGCAGTATATCATTATTTACAGTGGTCCCTGGGTAGAATATCACTATTTACTGTGATCCCTGGGTAGAATATCATTATTTACTGTGGTACCTTGGCAGAATATCATTATTTACAGTAATCCCTGGGCAGTATATCATTATTTACAGAGATCCCTGGGCAGTATATCATTATTTAAAGAGATCCCTGGGTAGAATATCGTTATTTACAGTGGTCCCTGGGAAAGATATCATTATTAACAGAGATGCCTGTGTCGAATATCATTATTTACAGACGTTCCTTGTTAGTATCTCATTATTTACAGTGGTCACTGGGCAGTATATCATTATTTACAGTTGTCCCTGGGTAGAATATCATTATTTACTGTGGACCCTGGGTAGACATCATTATTTACTGTGGTCCCAGGGAAGAATATTATTATTTACAGTGTTCTCTGGGCAGTATATCATTATTTACAATAGTCCCTGGGCAGTATGTCATTATTTACAATAGTCCCAGGGTAGTATATCATTACTTTTAGCGTTCCCTGGGTAATATAGTCCCTGGGTAGCATATCATTATTTACAGTGGTACCTGTGTAGGATGCCATTATTTACAGTGTTCACTGGGTAGAATATCATTATTTACAGTGGTACCTGTGTAGGATGCCATTATTTACAGTGTTCACTGGGTAGAATATCATTATTTACAGTGGTCCCTCGGCAGCATATCATTATTTACAGTGGCCCCCTGGGTAGTATATCCTTATTTATTGTGGTCTCTGTGCAGTATATCATAATTTACAGTGTTACCTGGGCAGTATATCATTAGTTACAGTGGTCTCTGAGGCAGTATATCATTATTTACAGTGGTCCCAGGTCAGTATATCATTATTTACAGCGGTCCCCGTGTAGTATATCATTATGTACAGTGGTCCCTGGGCAGTATGTCATTATTTACAGTGGTCCCTGGGTAGTATATCATTATTTACAGTGGATCTTGGGAGTATATCATTATTTACAGTGGTCACTGGGCAGTATATCATTATTTACAGTGGTCTCTGGGTAGTATATCATTATTTACAGTGGACCCTGGGGTGAATATCATTATTTACAGATGTTCCTGGGCAGTATATCATTATTTACAGTGATCATTGGGCTGTATATCATTATTTACCGTGAGCCCTGGGCAGTATATCATTAGGGCAGCACGGTAGCATAGTGGTTAGCATAAATGCTTCACAGCTCCAGGGTCCCAGGTTCGATTCCCGGCTGGGTCACTGTCTGTGCGGAGTCTGCACGTCCTCCCCGTGTGTGCGTTGGTTTCCTCCGGGTGCTCCGGTTTCCTCCCACAGTCCAAAGATGTGCCGGTTAGGTGGATTGGACATGCTAAATTGCCCGTAGTGTCCTAAAAAGTAAGGTTAAGGGGGGGGGGGGGTTGTTGGGTTACGGGTATAGGGTGGATACGTGGGTTTGAGTAGGATGATCATGGCTCGGCACAACATGGAGGGCCGAAGGGCCTGTTCTGTGCTGTACTGTTCTTGTTCTATGTTCTAGTTACAATAATCCCTAGGCAGTATATCATTATTTACAGCGGTCCCTGGGGACTATATCATTATTTACAGTGTGCCCTGGATAGTATTTCATTATATACAGTGGTCCCTGGGCAGTATATCATTATTTACAGTGGTCCCTGGACAGTATATCATTATTTAATGTTGTCCATGGGCATTATATCATTATTTACAGTGATCATTGGCCTGTACATCATTATTGACAGTGTTCCCTGGGCAGTATATCATTATTTACAGTGAGCCCTGGGCAGTATATCATTATTTACCGTGGTCCCTGGGCAGAATATCATAAGTTACAGTGGTTGCTGGGCAGATTATCATTAGTTACAGTAATCCCTGGGTAGTATATCATTATTTACAGTGGACCCTGGCTGGAATATCATTATTTACAGTGGACCCTGGGTAGTATATCATTATTTCCAGTGGTCACTGGGCTGTTTCACATTATTTACAGTGGTCCATGTATTGAATATCATTATTTACAGTACATAGAACATAGAACATAGAACGATACAGCGCAGTACAGGCCCTTCGGCCCTCGATGTTGCACCGACATGGAAAAAAAAACTAAAGGCCATCTAACCTACACTATGCCCTTATCATCCATATGCTTATCCAATAAACTTTTAAATGCCCTCAATGTTGGCGAGTTCACTACTGGTGCAGGTAGGGCATCCCACGGCCTCACCACTCTTTGCATAAAAAATCCACCTCTGACCTCTGTCCTATATCTATTACCCCTCAATTTAAGGCTATGTCCCCTCGTGCTAGCCACCTCCATCCGCGGGAGAAGGCTCTCGCTGTCCACCCTATCTAACCCTCTGATCATTTTGTATGCCTCCATTAAGTCACCTCTTAACCTTCTTCTCTCTAACGAAAACAACCTTAAGTCCGTCAGCCTTTCCTCATAAGATTTTCCCTCCATACCAGGCAACATCCTGGTAAATCTCCTCTGGACCCGTTCCAAAGCTTCCACGTCCTTCCTATAATGAGGCGACCAGAACTGTACGCAATTCTCCAAATGCGGCCGTACTAGAGTTTTGTACAACTGCAACATGACCTCATGGCTCCGGAACTAAATCCCTCTACCAATAAAGGCCAACACACCATAGGCCTTCTTCACAACCCTATCAACCTGGGTGGCAACTTTCAGGGATCTATGTACATGGACACCGAGATCCCTCTGCTCATCCACACTACCAAGAATTTTACCATTAGCCAAATATTCCGCATTCCTGTTATTCTTTCCAAAGTGAATCACCTCACACTTCTCCACATTAAACTCCATTTGCCACCTCTCAGCCCAGCTCTGCAGCTTATCTATGTCCCTCTGTAACCTGCAACATCCTTCCGCACTGTCTACAACTCCACCGACTTTAGTGTCGTCTGCAAATTTACTCACCCACCCTTCTGCGCCCTCCTCTAGGTCATTTATAAAAATGACAAACAGCAACGGCCCCAGAACAGATCCTTGTGGTATGCCACTCGTAACTGAACTCCAATTTGAACATTTCCCATCAACTACCACTTTCTGTCCTCTTTCAACTAGCCAATTTCTGATCCACATCTCTAAATCACCCTCAATCCCCAGCCTCCGTATTTTCTGCAATAGCCGACCGTGGGGAACATTATCAAACGCTTTACTGAAATCCATATACACCACATCAACTGCTCTACCCTCGTCTACCTGTTCAGTCACCTTCTCAAAGAACTCGATAAGGTTTGTGAGGCATGACCTACCCTTCACAAAACCATGCTGACTATCCCTAATCATATTATCCCTATCTAGATGATTATAAATCGTATCTTTTATAATCCTCTCCAAGATTTTACCCACCACAGACATTCGGCTCACCGGCCTATAGTTACCGGGGTTTTCTCTACCCTTCTTGAACAAAGGGACCACATTTGCTATCCTCCAGTCCTCTGGCACTATTCCTGTAGCCATTGATGACATAAAAATCAAAGCCAAAGGCTCAGCAATCTCTTCTCTGGCTTCCCAGAGAATCCTAGGATAAATCCCATCAGGCCCCGGGGACTTATCTATTTTCACCTTGTCCAGAATTGCCAACACTTCTTCCCTATGCACCTCAATGCCATCTATTCTAATAGCCTGGGTCTCAGCATTCTCCTCCACAATATTATCTTTTTCTTGAGTGAATACTGACGAAAAGTATTCATTTAGTATCTCGCTTATCTCCTCAGCCTCCACACACAACTTCCCACCACTGTCCTTGACTGGCCCTACTCTTACCCTAGTCATTCTTTTATTCCTGACATACCTATAGAAAGCTTTTGGGTTTTCCTTGATCCTACCTGCCAAAGGCTTCTCATGTCCCCTCCTTGCTCGTCTCAGCTCTCTTTTTAGATCCTTCCTTGCTTCCTTGTAACTATCAAGCGCCCCAACTGAAACTTAATGTCTCATCTTCACATAGGCCTCCTTCTTCCTCTTAACAAGAGATTCCACTTCTTTGGTAAACCACGGTTCCCTCACTCGACCCCTTCCTCCCTGCCTGACTGGTACGTACTTATCAAGAACATGCAATAGCTGTTCCTTGAACAAGCTCCACATATCCAGTGTGACCAACACTTGCAGCCTACTTCTCCAACCTACACATCCTAAGTCATGTCTAATGGCATCATAATTGCCCTTCCCCCAGCTATCACTCTTGCCCTGCGGGGTATAATTATCCCTTTCCATCACTAACGTACAGGTCACCGAATTGTGGTCACTGTTTCCAAAGTGCTCACCTACCTCCAGATCTAACACCTGGCCTGGTTCATTACCCAAAACCAAATCCAATGTGGCCTCGCCTCTTGTTGGCCTGTCAACATATTGTGTCAGGAAACCTTCCTGCACACATTGTACAAAGAACGACCCATCTAATGTACTCGAACTATATCTTTTCCAGTCAATATTTGGAAAGTTAAAGTCTCCCATAACAACTACCCTGTTACTTTCGCTCTTTTCCAAAATCATCTTCGCCATCCTTTCCTCTACATCCCTAGAACTATTAGGTGGCCTATAGAAAACTCCCAACAGGGTGACCTCTCCTTTCCTGTTTCTAACCTCAGCCCATACTACCTCGGAAGAAGAGTCCCCATCTAGCATCCTTTCCGCCACCGTAATACTGTCCTTGACTAGCAGCGCCACACCTCCCCCTCTTTTGCCCCCTTCTCTGAGCTTACTAAAACACCTAAACCCCGGAACCTGCAACAACCATTCCTGTCCCTGCTCTATCCATGTCTCTGAAATAGCCACAACATCGAAGTCCCAGGTACCAACCCATGCTGCCAGTTCCCCGACCTTATTTCTTATACTCCTGGCATTGAAGTAGACACACTTCAAACCACCTACCTGAACACTGGCACCCTCCTGCGAAGTCAAATCTGTGCTCCTGACCTCTATACTCTCAATCTCCCGTACCCCAAAACTACAATCCAGGTTCCCATGCCCCTGCTGAATTAGTTTAAACCCCTCCAAAAAGCACTAACAAATCTCCCCCCCAGGATATTGGTGCCCCCCAGGTTCAGATGTAGACCATCCTGTCTATAGAGGTCCCACCTTCCCCAGAAAGAGCCCCAATTATCCAGAAATCTGAATCCCTCCCGCCTGCACCATCCCTGTAGCCACGTGTTTAATTAATCTCTGTCCCTATTCCTCGTCTCACTATCACGTGGCACGGTCAACAACCCAGAGATAACAACTCTGTTCTCGCTCTGAGCTTCCATCCTAGCCCCCTAAAGGCCTGCCTGACATCCTTGTCCCCTTTCCTACCTATGTCGTTAGTGCCAATGTGGACTACGACTTGGGGCTGCTCCCCCTCCCCGTTAAGGACCCGGAAAACACGATCCGAGACATCACGTACCCTTGCACCTGGGAGGCAACATACCAAACGTGAGTCTCTCTCGCTCCCACAAAATCTCCTATCTGTGCCCCTGACTATTGAGTCCCCAATTACTAATGTTCTACTCCTTTGCCCCCTTCCCTTCTGAGCAACAGGGACAGACTCCGTGCCAGAGGCCCGTACCCCATGGCTTACCCCTGGTAAGTCGTCTCCCCCACAAGTATCCAAAACGGTATACTTGTTACTCAGGGGAACGACCGCAGGGGGTCCCTGCATTGACTGCTTCTTCCCAGTCCCTCTTACAGTTACCTATCTATCTCCAGTCTTTGGTGTAACTACTTCCCTGAAGCTCCTATCTATGACCCCCCTCTGCTTCCCGAATGATCCGAAGTTCATCCAGCTCAAGCTCCAGGTCCCTAACACGGTTTTTGAGGAGCTGGAGTTGGGTGCACTTCCCACAGATGAAATCAGCAGGGACACTGACGGTGTCCCTCACCTCAAACATTCTGCAGGAGGAGCATTGTACTGCCTTCCCTGACATCACCTCTAGATTTAAAAAAAAACAAGAAAAAGAAAAAGAAAGGAAGAGCTTACCTGATATTCCCTCAAACCGTGCTCGCGCTGAAAGGTAAGCAAATTTAAAGGCACTCACTCACCTTCAGGACAGGCCCCTGCTCCCGCTTCCCAACCACCGTGGGGGAGGGGGGGGGGGTTGGTTAGAAGAGGAGGCAGGGTGGGAAACACTCAAGAAGTGTTTCGGGTATAACTGTCACTTGACAACAGCCCCTCCACAAACCACCTTCAACTTAGGCTGACCGCACTGCACGTATGCAAATTCCCCCAGAACAGCTGATCAGTAGCTCTGCTCTGCTGCCCTCTGCTGGATGCTTGTCTTCACTCAAACTCCTTGGGTCCCCTTTGCAGATTCACCTTCAACTTAGGCTGACCGCACTGCACGTATGCAAATTCCCCCAGAACAGCTGATCAGTAGCTCTGCTCTGCTGCCCTCTGCTGGATGCTTGTCTTCACTTAAACTCCTTGGGTCCCCTTTGCAGGTTCACCTTCAACTTAGGCTGACCGCACTGCACGTATGCAAATTCCCCCAGAACAGCTGATCAGTAGCTCTGCTCTGCTGCCCTCTGCTGGATGCTTGTCTTCACTCAAACTCCTTGGGTCCCCTTTGCAGGTTCACCTTCAACTTAGGCTGACCGCACTGCACGTATGCAAATTCCCCCAGAACAGCTGATCAGTAGCTCTGCTCTGCTGCCCTCTGCTGGATGCTTGTCTTCACTCAAACTCCTTGGGTCCTCTTTGCAGGTTCACCTTCAACTTAGGCTGACCGCACTGCACGTATGCAAATTCCCCCAGAACAGCCGATCAGTAGCTCTGCTCTGCTGCCCTCTGCTGGATGCTTGTCTTCACTCAAACTCCTTGGGTCCCCTTTGCAGATTCACCTTCAACTTAGGCTGACCGCACTGCATGTATGCAAATTCCCCCAGAACAGCTGATCAGTAGCTCTGCTCTGCTGACCTCTGCTGGATGGTTGTCTTCACTCAAACTCCTTGGGTCCCCTTTGCAGGTTCACCTTCAACTTAGGCCGACCGCACTGCACGTATGCAAATTTCCCCAGAACAGATGATCAGTCGCTCTGCTCTGCTGCCCTCTGCTGGATGCTTGTCTTCACTCAAACTCCTTGGGTCCCCTTTGCAGGTTCACCTTCAACTTAGGCTGACCGCACTGCACGTATGCAAATTTCCCCAGAACAGATGATCAGTAGCTCTGCTCTGCTGCCCTCTGCTGGATGCGTGTCTTCACTTAAACTCCTTGGGTCACCTGTGCCGGTTCACCTTCAACTTAGGCTGACCGCACTGCACGTATGCAAATTTCCCCAGAACAGATGATCAGTAGCTCTGCTCTGCTGCCCTCTGCTGGATGCTTGTCTTCACTTAAACTCCTTGGGTCCCCTGTGCCGGTTCACCTTCAACTTAGGCTGACCGCACTGCACGTATGCAAATTTCCCCAGAACAGATGATCAGTAGCTCTGCTCTGCTTCCCTCTGCTGGATGCTTGTCTTCACTCAAACTCCTTGGGTCCCTTTTGCCGGTTCACCTTCAACTTATGCTGACCGCACTGCACGTATGCAAATTTCCCCAGAACAGATGGTCAGTAGCTCTGCTCTGCTGCCCTCTGCTGGATGCTTGTCTTCACTCAAACTCCTTGGGTCCCCTTTGCCGGTTCACCTTCAACTTAGGCTGACCGCACTGCACGTATGCAAATTTCCCCAGAACAGCTGATCAGTAGCTATGCTCTGCTGCCCTCTGCTGGATCGACAGAGTAATCCCTGTTTAGAATATCATTATTTACTGTGGTCTCTGGGTAAAACATAAATATTTCCAAGTGGTCACTGGGTAGAATAACTTTATTCACAGTGATCCCTGGGCAGTATATCGTAATTTACAAGGATCCCTTGGTAGAATATCATTATTTACACTGGTATCTGGGCAGTATATCATTATTTACAGTGGTCCCTTGGTAGAATATCATTATTTACATAGGTCCCTGGGAAGTATATCATTATTTACAGTGGGCCCTGAGTTGTATATCATTATTTACAGTGATAACTGGGCAGTATATCATTATTTACAATAGTCCCTGGTTAGTATATCATTATTTATAGTGGTCGCTGGGCAGTATATCATTATTTACAGTGGTCCCTGTGTAGTATATCATTATTCATAGTAGTCCCTGGGTAGTATGTCATTATTTACAGTGATCCCTGTGTAGTATATCATTATTTATAGTCGTCCCTGGGTAGTATGTCATCATTTACAGTGGACACTAAGTAGTATATCATTATTTACAGTGGTCCCTGGGCAGTATATCATTAAATACAGCGGTCCCTGGGCAGTATATCATTATTTACATATGTCCCTGGGTAGTATATCATTATTTACAGTGGTCCCTGGGCAGTATATCATTAAATATTGCGGTCCCTGGGCAGTATATCATTATTTACATATGTCCCTGGGTAGTATATCATTATTTGCAGTGGTCCCTGGGTAGATAATCATTATTTACAGTGGTCCCTGGGTAGAATATCATTATTTACAGTGGTCACTGGGCAGTAGATCATTATTTACAGTGCTCCATCTCTCTGTACCCCTCCCTCTATCTCTCTCTCTCTCTGTCATTGTCTGTCTCTGTTTCTCACTCTGTTCCACTCTGTCTCTGTAACTCTCTGTAACTGTGTCTATCTCTGTATCTCGGTTTTTCTCTGTATCTATATGTCTGTATCTCTCACTCTGCATCTTTCTCTCACAATCTCTCTATATCTCTCCGCATCTCTCTGTATATCTTTCTCTGTACCTCTCCCTGTATCTCTTTCTGTATCTCTTTCTGTATCTCTCTCTCTGTATCTCTCTCTGTGTCTCTCTGTGTCTCTCTCTGTATCTCTCTGTATTTCACTGTATCTCTCTGTATCTCACTCTGTATCTCTCTGTATCTATCTGTCTGTATCTCTCTCTCTGTATCTCTTTATGTGCCTCTCTCTGTATCTCTCTCTGTATCTCTCCCTCTGCATCTCTCTGTATCAATCTAAGCATCTCATTGACTCTGTATCTGTATCTCTCTATATCTTTCTGTATCTCTCTCTGTATCTCTCTCTATGTCTCTGTATCTCTCTCTGTATCTCACTCTGTATCTCTCTCTGCGTCTCTCTCTGTATCTCTCTCTGTATCTCTCAATGTCTCTGTATCTCTCTCTGTATCTCACTCTGTATCTCTATCTCTGTATCTCTCTCTGTATCTCTCTCTCTGTATATCTATCTGTATCTCTCTGTGACTCTCTCTGTATATCTCGCTCTGTATCTCTCTCTGTATCACTCTCTGTATCTCTCTCTGTATCTCTACCTCTATCTATCTGTCTGTATCTCTCTCAGTATCTCGTTCTGTATCTCTCTCTGTATCTCTCTCTGTATCTCTGTATGTCTCCCTCTGTATCTCACTCTGTATCAATCTAAGAATCTCTGTGACTCTGTATATGTATCTACCTATATCTTTCTGTATCTCTCTCTGTATCTCTCTCTATGTCTCTGTATAATTCCCTGTATCTCTCTCTGTATCTCTCAATGTCTCTGTATCTCTCTCTGTATCTCACTCGGTATCTCTATTTCTGGATCTCTCTCTGTATCTCTCTCTCTGTATATCTCTCTGTACCTCTCTCTGTCTCTCTCTGTATATCTCGCTCTGTATCCCTCTCTGTATCTCTCTTTGTATCTCTCTCTGTATCTCTACCTCTATCTATCTGTCTGTATCTCTCTCAGTATCTCGTTCTGTATCTCTCTCTGTATCTCTCTCTGTATCTCTGTATGTCTCTGTATCTCTCTCTGTATCTCACTCTGCATCTCTATCTCTGTATCTCTCTCTGTATCTCTCTCTCTCTGTATATCTCTCTGTATCTCTCTGCGTCTCTACTCTGTATCTCTCTCTGTATCTCTCTCTCTCTGTATATCTCTCTGTATCTCTCTGCGTCTCTCTCTGTATCTCTCTCTGTATTTCTCAATGTCTCTGAATCTCTCTCTGTATCTCACTCTGTCTCTCTATCTCTGTATCTCTCTCTGTATCTCTCTCTCTGTATATCTCTCTGTATCTCTCTGTGTCTCTCTCTGTATATCTCGCTCTGTATCTCTCTCTGTATCACTCTCTGTATCTCTCTCTGTATCTCTACCTCTATCTATCTGTCTGTATCTCTCTCAGTATCTCGTTCTGTATCTCTCTCTGTATCTCTGCATGTCTCCCTCTGTATCTCACTGTATCAATCTAAGGATCTCTCTGACTCTGTATCTGTATCTATCTATATCTCTCTGTATCTCTGTATCATTCTAAATAACTCTCTGTACCTCTCCGCGTCTCTCTCTGTATCACTCTGTATCTCTCTGTGTCTCTCTCTGTATCTCTATCTCTGTATCTCTCTCCGTATATTTCTCTCTGTACCTCTCTCTGTATCTCTCTGTATCTCTCTCTCAGTATCTCTCTGTATATTTCTCTGTATCTCTCTCTGTATCTCTCTCTGTATCTCTCTGTTCTCTCTGTGTCTCTCTCTGTATCTCTCTCTGTATCTCTCTCTGTGTCTCTGCATCTCACTCTCTATCTCTCTCTCTGTACCTCTCTCTGTTTCTCTCTGTGTCCCTCTCTCTGTATCTGTCTCTATCTTTCTGTCTCTCTCTCTGTATCTCTATCTGTATCTCTCTCTGTATCCCTCTCTGTATCTCTCTCTGTATCTCTCTCTGTATCTATCTGTCTGTATCTCTCGCTGTATCTCTTTCTGTAGCAATCTAAGAATCTCTGACTCTGCATCTGTATCTATCTATATCTCTCTGTATCTCTCTCTGTATCTCTCTATAACAGTCTCTGTACCTCTCTGTATCTCTATGTATCTCTCCCGGTATCTCTCTCTGTGTCTCTGTATCTCTCTCTGTACCTCTCTCTGTATCTCTCTGTATCTCTCTGTATCTCTCCCTCTGTATCTCTCTGTATACCTCTCTCTGTATCACTCTCTGTATCTCTCTCTGTATCTCTCTCTGTGTTTCTGTATCTCTCTCTCCGTATCTCTCTCTCTGTACCTCTCTCTGTTTCTCTCTGTGTCCCTCTCTCTGTATCTCTCTCTGTATCTCTCTATAACAGTCTCTGTACCTCTCTGTATCTCTATGTATCTCTCTGTATCTCTCTCTGTGTCTCTGTATCTCTCTCTGTACCTCTCTCTGTATCTCTCTGTATCTCTCCCTCTGTATCTCTCTGTATACCTCTCTCTGTATCACTCTCTGTATCTCTCTCTGTATCTCTCTCCGTGTCTCTGTATCTCTCTCTCCGTAACTCTCTCTCTGTACCTCTCTCTGTTTCTCTCTGTGTCCCTCTCTCTGTATCTCTCTCTCTATCTCTCTCTGTATCGCTCTCTGTATCTATCTGTCTGTATCTCTCATTCGGTATCCCTTTCTGTATGTCTCGCTGTATCTCTCTCTCTGCATCTCTTTCTGTATCTCTCTCTGTGTCTCTGTATCTCTCTCTCTGTATCTCTCTCTCTCTGTACCTCTCTCTGTATCTCTCTGTGTCTCTCTCTGTATCTCTATCTCTGTATCTCTCTCCGTATATTTCTCTCTGTACCTCTCTCTGTATCTCTCTGTATCTCTCCCTCTGTATCTCTCTGTATACCTCTCTCTGTATCACTCTCTGTATCTCTCTCTGTATCTCTCTCCGTGTCTCTGTATCTCTCTCTCCGTATATTTCTCTCTGTACCTCTCTCTGTATCTCTCTGTATCTCTCTCATTATCTCTCTGTATATTTCTCTGTATCTCTATCTGTATCTCTCTCTCTCTGTATCTCTCTCTGTCTCTCTGTATATCTATCTCTGTGTCTCTCTCTGTATCTCTCTCTGTATCTCTCTCTGTGTCACTGCATCTCACTCATTATCTCTCTCTCTGTACCTCTCTCTGTTTCTCTCTGTGTCCCTCTCTCTGTATCTCTCTCTCTATCTCTCTCTGTATCTCTCTCTGTATCTATCTGTCTGTATCTCTCTCTCTGTATCTCTTTCTGTAGCAATCTAAGAATCTCTGACTGCATCTGTATCTCTCCATATCTCTCTGTATCTCTCTCTGTATCTCTCTCTATCTCTCTGTCTCTCTCTCTCTGTATCTCTCTCTCTGTATCTCTCTCTGTATCTCTCTCTGTATCTCTCTCTGTATCTCTCTCTGTATCTATCTGTGTGTATCTCTCATTCTGTATCTCTTTCTGTATGTCTCTCTGTATCTCTCTCTCTGCATCTCTTTCTGAATCTCTCTCTGTATCTCTCTCTCTCTGTACCTCTCTCTGTATCTCTCTGTGTCTCTCTCTGTATCTCTCTCCGTATATTTCTCTCTGTACCTCTCTCTGTATCTCTCTGTAGCTCTCTCTCAGTATCTCTCTGTATACTTCTCTGTATCTCTCTCTGTATCTCTCTCTCTCTGTATCTCTGTCTGTCTCTCTGTATCTCTATCTCTGTGTCTCTCTCTGTATCTCTCTCTGTATCTCTCTCTGTGTCTCTGCATGTCACTCTCTATCTCTCTCTCTGTACCTCTCTCTGTTTCTCTCTGTGTCCCTCTCCCTGTATCTCTCTCTCTATCTCTCTGTCTCTCTCTCTGTATCTCTATCTGTATCTCTCTCTCTGTATCCCTCTCTGTATCTCTCTCTGTATCTCTCTCTGTATCTATCTGTCTGTATCTCTCTCTGTATCTCTTTCTGTAGCAATCTAAGAATCTCTGACTCTGCATCTGTATCTCTCTATATCTCTCTGTATCTCTCTCTGTATCTCTCTATAACAGTCTCTGTACCTCTCTGTATCTCTATGTATCTCTCGGCATCTCTCTCTGTGTCTCTGTATCTCTCTCTGTACCTCTCTCTGTATATCTCTGTATCTCTCTGTATCTCTCCCTCTGTATCTCTCTGTATACCTCTCTCTGTATCACTCTCTGTATCTCTCTCTGTATCTTTCTCTGTGTCTCTGTATCTCTCTCTCCGTAGCTCTCTCTCTGTACCTCTCTCTGTTTCTCTCTGTGTCCCTCTCTCTGTATCTCTCTCTCTATCTCTCTCTGTATCTCTCTCTGTATCTATCTGTCTGTATCTCTCATTCTGTATCCCTTTCTGTATGTCTCGCTGTATCTCTCTCTCTGCATCTCTTTCTGTATCTCTCTCTGTCTCTGTATCTCTCTCTCTGTATCTCTCTCTCTCTGTACCTCTCTCTGTATCTCTCTGTGTCTCTCTCTGTATCTCTATCTCTGTATCTCTCTCCGTATATTTCTCTCTGTACCTCTCTCTGTATCTCTCTGTATCTCCCTCTCAGTATTGCTCTGTATATTTCTCTGTATCTCTCTCTGTATCTCTCTCTCTCTGTATTTCTATCTGTCTCTCTGTATCTCTATCTCTGTGTCTCTCTCTGTATCTCTCTCTGTATCTCTCTCTGTGTCCCTCTCTCTGTATCTCTCTCTCTATCTCTCTCTCTGTAACTCTCTCTGTTTCTCTCTCTGTATCTCTCTCTCTGTATCTCTTTCTGTAGCAATCTAAGAATCTCTGACTGCATCTGTATCTCTCCATATCTCTCTGTATCTCTCTCTGTATCTCTCTCCCTATCTCTCTGTCTCTCTCTCTGTATCTCTCTCTCTGTATCTCTCTCTGTATCTCTCTCTGTATCTCTCTCTGTATCTCTCTCTGTATCTATCTGTCTGTATCTCTCATTCTGTATCTCTTTCTGTATGTCTCTCTGTGTCTCTCTCTCTGCATCTCTTTCTGTATCTCTCTCTCTGTATCTCTCTCTCTGTACCTCTCTCTGTATCTCTCTGTGTCTCTCTCTGTATCTCTCTCCGTATATTTCTCTCTGTACCTCTCTCTGTATCTCTCTGTATCTCTCTCTCAGTATCTCTCTGTATATTTCTCTGTATCTCTCTCTGTATCTCTCTCTCTGTATCTCTGTCTGTCTCTCTGTATCTCTATCTCTGTGTCTCTCTCTGTATCTCTCTCTGTATCTCTCTCTGTGTCTCTGCATCTCACTCTCTATCTCTCTCTCTGTACCTCTCTCTGTTTCTCTCTGTGTCCCTCTCTCTGTATCTCTCTCTCTATCTCTCTGTCTCTCTCTCTGTATCTCTATCTGTATCTCTCTCTGTATCCCTCTCTGTATCTCTCTCTGTATCTCTCTCTGTATCTATCTGTCTGTATCTCTCTCTGTATCTCTTTCTGTAGCAATCTAAGAATCTCTGACTCTGCATCTGTATCTCTCTATATCTCTCTGTATCTCTCTCTGTATCTCTCTATAACAGTCTCTGTACCTCTCTGTATCTCTATGTATCTCTCTCGGCATCTCTCTCTGTGTCTCTGTATCTCTCTCTGTACCTCTCTCTGTATCTCTCTGTATCTCTCTGTATCTCTCCCTCTGTATCTCTCTGTATACCTCTCTCTGTATCACTCTCTGTATCTCTCTCTGTATCTCTCTCTGTGTCTCTGTATCTCTCTCTCCGTATCTCTCTCTCTGTACCTCTCTCTGTTTCTCTCTGTGTCCCTCTCTCTGTATCTCTCTATCTCTCTGTATCTCTCTCTGTATCTATCTGTCTGTATCTCTCATTCTGTATCCCTTTCTGTATGTCTCGCTGTATCTCTCTCTCTGCATCTCTTTCTGTATCTCTCTCTGTGTCTCTGTATCTCTCTCTCTGTATCTCTCTCTCTCTGTACCTCTCTCTGTATCTCTCTGTGTCTCTCTCTGTATCTCTATCTCTGTATCTCTCTCCGTATATTTCTCTCTGTACCTCTCTCTGTATCTCTCTGTATCTCTCTCAGTATCTCTCTGTATATTTCTCTGTATCTCTCTCTGTATCTCTCTCTCTCTGTATCTCTCTCTGTCTCTCTCTGTCTCTCTGTATCTCTATCTCTGTGTCTCTCTCTGTATCTCTCTCTGTATACCTCTCTGTGTCTCTGCATCTCACTCTCTATCTCTCTCTACTGTACCTCTCTCTGTTTATCTCTGTGTCCCTCTCTCTGTCTCTCTCTCTCTATCTCTCTCTGTATCTCTCTCTGTATCTATCTGTCTGTATCTCTCTCTCTGTATCTCTTTCTGTAGCAATCTAAGAATCTCTGACTGCATCTGTATGTCTCCATATCTCCCTGTATCTCTCTCTGTATCTCTCTCTCTATCTCTCTGTCTCTCTCTCTGTATCTCTCTCTCTGTATCTCTCTCTGTACCTCCTTG
>NW_024055686.1:0-49774 GCF_902713615.1 Scyliorhinus canicula
GTGATTTAGAGATGTGGATCAGAAATTGGCTAGTTGAAAGAAGACAGAGAGTGGTAGTTGATGGGAAATGTTCAGAATGGAGTTCAGTTACGAGTGGCGTACCACAAGGATCTGTTCTGGGGCCGTTGCTGTTTGTCATTTTTATAAATGACCTAGAGGAGGGCGCAGAAGGATGGGTGAGTAAATTTGCAGACGACACTAAAGTCGGTGGAGTTGTAGACAGTGCAGAAGGATGTTGCAGGTTACAGAGGGACATAGATAAGCTGCAGAGCTGGGCTGAGAGGTGGCAAATGGAGTTTAATGTCGAGAAGTGTGAGGTGATTCACTTTGGAAAGAATAACAGAAATGCGGAATATTTGGGTAATGGTAAAATTCTTGGTAGTGTGGATGAGCAGAGGGATCTCTTTGTCCATGTACATAGATCCCTGAAAGTTGCCAGCCAGGTTGATAGAGTTGTGAAGAAGGCCTATGGTGTGTTGTCCTTTATTGGTAGAGGGATTGAGTTCCGGAGCCATGAGGTCATGTTGCAGTTGTACAAAACTCTAGTACGGCCGCATTTGGAGTATTGCGTACAGTTCTGGTCGCCTCATTATAGGAAGGACGTGGAAGCTTTGGAACGGGTGCAGAGGAGATTTACCAGGATGTTGCCTGGTATGGAGGGAAAATCTTATGAGGAAAGGCTGATGGACTTGAGGTTGTTTTCGTTAGAGAGAAGAAGGTTAAGAGGTGACATAATGGAACATAGAACATAGAACATAGAACGATACAGCGCAGTACAGGCCCTTCGGCCCTCGATGTTGCACCGACATGGAAAAAAAAAACTAAAGGCCATCTAACCTACACTATGCCCTTATCATCCATATGCTTATCCAATAAGTTTTTAAATGCCCTCAATGTTGGCGAGTTCACTACTGTTGCAGGTAGGGCATTCCACGGCCTCACCACTCTTTGCGTAAAAAACCCACCTCTGACCTCTGTCCTATATCTATTACCCCTCAATTTAAGGCTATGTCCCCTCGTGCTAGCCACCTCCATCCGCGGGAGAAGGCTCTCGCTGTCCACCCTATCTAACCCTCTGATCATTTTGTATGCCTCTATTAAGTCACCTCTTAACCTTCTTCTCTCTAACGAAAACAACCTCAAGTCCATCAGCCTTTCCTCATAAGATTTTCCCTCCATACCAGGCAACATCCT
This sequence comes from Scyliorhinus canicula, assembly GCF_902713615.1. NCBI lineage: Eukaryota > Metazoa > Chordata > Chondrichthyes > Carcharhiniformes > Scyliorhinidae > Scyliorhinus > Scyliorhinus canicula. Next base: position 1,195 of record NW_024055686.1, read on the forward strand.
GGTAAATCTCCTCTGCACCCGTTCCAAAGCTTCCACGTCCTTCCTATAATGAGGCGACCAGAACTGTACGCAATACTCCAAATGCGGCCGTACCAGAGTTTGGTACAGCTGCATCATGACCTCATGGCTCCGGAACTCAATCCCTCTACCAATAAAGGCCAACACACCATAGGCCTTCTTCACAACCCTATCAACCTGGGTGGCAACTTTCAGGGATCTATGTACATGGACACCGAGATCCCTCTGCTCATCCACACTACCAAGAATTTTACCATTAGCCAAATATTCCGCATTCCTGTTATTCTTTCCAAAGTGAATCACCTCACACTTCTCCACATTAAACTCCATTTGCCACCTCTCAGCCCAGCTCTGCAGCTTATCTATGTCCCTCTGTAACCTGCAACATCCTTCCGCACTGTCTACAACTCCACCGACTTTAGTGTCGTCTGCAAATTTACTCACCCATCCTTCTGCGCCCTCCTCTAGGTCATTTATAAAAATGACAAACAGCAACGGCCCCAGAACAGATCCTTGTGGTACGCCACTCGTAACTGAACTCCATTCTGAACATTTCCCATCAACTACCACTCTCTGTCTTCTTTCAACTAGCCAATTTCTGATCCACATCTCTAAATCACCCTCAATCCCCAGCCTCCGTATTTTCTGCAATAGCCGACCGTGGGGAACCTTATCAAACGCTTTACTGAAATCCATATACACCACATCAACTGCTCTACCCTCGTCTACCTGTTCAGTCACCTTCTCAAAGAACTCGATAAGGTTTGTGAGGCATGACCTACCCTTCACAAAACCATGCTGACTATCCCTAATCATATTATTCCTATCTAGGTGATTATAAATCGTATCTTTTATAATCCTCTCCAAGACTTTACCCACCACAGACGTTAGGCTCACCGGCCTATAGTTACCGGGGTTATCTCTACTCCCCTTCTTGAACAAAGGGACCACATTCGCAGATAATAGAGGCATACAAAATGATCAGAGGGTTAGATAGGGTGGACAGCGAGAGCCTTCTCCCGCGAATGGAGGTGGCTAGCACGAGGAGGACATAGCCTTAAATTGAGGGGTAATAGATATAGGACAGAGGTCAGAGGTGGGTTTTTATATCATTATTAACAGTGGTCTCTGGGTAGTATATCATTATTTACAGTGGTCCCTGGGCAGTATATCATTATTTACAGTGGGGTCTGGGTAGTATATCATTTTTTACAGTGGTCCCTGGGCAGTATATCATTATTTACAGTGGTGCCTGGGCAGTATATCATTATTTACAGTGGTGCCTGGGCAGTATATCATTATTTACAGTGATCACTGGGCTGTATATCATTATTTACTGTGTTCCCTGGAGAGTATATCATTATTTACCGTGAGCCCTGGCCTGTATATCATTATTTACAGTGGTCCCTGGACGGTAGGGGAACTGGCAGCATGGGTTGGCACCTGGGACTTCGATGTTGTTCTATGTTCTATGTTCTATGTATATCATTATTTAATGTTGTCCATGGGCATTATATCATTATTTACAGTGATCATTGGCCTGTATATCATTATTGACAGTGTTCCCTGGGCAGTATATCATTATTTACAGTGAGCCCTGGGCAGCATATCATTATTTACAGTGATCATTGGCCTGTATATCATTATTTACAGTCGTTCCCCGGTAGTATATCATTATTTACAGTGAGCCCTGGGTAGTATATCATTATTTACAGTGGGACTGGGCATTATATCATTATTTGCCGGGGTCCCTCGGTAGAATATCATTATTTACAGTGGTCCCTGGGCAGTATATCATTAGTTACAGTAATCCCTGGGTTGTATATCATTATTTACAGTAATCCCTGGGTAGTATATCATTATTTACAGTGGCCCTGGGTAGTATATCATTATTTACAGTGGTCACCGGGCTGTTTAATATTATTTACAGTGGTCCCTGTTTAGAATACTATTATTTACAGTGGTCCCTGGGCAGTTTATCATTATTTCGAAGTGGTCCCTGGGTAGAATAACTTTATTCACAGTGGTCCCTGGGTAGAATAACTTTATTCACAGTGCTCCCTGTGCAGTATATCATTATTTAGAGATCCCTGGGCAGTATATCATTATTTACTGTGATCCCTGGGTAGAATATCATTATTTACACTGGTATCTGGGCAGTATATCATGATCTACAGCAGTCCCTTGGTAGAATACCATTATTTACATTGGTCCGTGGGTTGTATATCATTATTTACAGTGGCCCTTGGGCAGTATATCATTATTTACAGTGGTCCCTGTGTAGAATATCTTTATTTACAGTGATCTCAGGTTGAATATCATTATTTACAGAGATCCCTGCGTCGTATATCATTATTTACAGTGGGCCCTGGGCAGTATATCATTATTTACAGTGGTCTCTGTGTGGTATATAATTAAATACAGCGGTCCCTGGGCAGTATATCATTATTTACAGTTGTCCCTGGGTAGAATATCATTATTTACAGTGGTCCATGGGCAGAATATCAGTATTTACAGTGGGGTCTGGGTATTATATCTTTATTTACCGTGGGCCGTGGGTAGTATATCATTATTTACAGTGGTCCCTGGGTAGATAATCATTATTTACAGTGGTCCCTGTGTAGTATATCATTATTTACAGTGGTCACTGGGCAGTATATCATTATTTACAGTGTTCCATCTCTCTGTACCCCTCTCTCTATCTCTCTCTCTCTCGCTCTTTCTCTGTCATTGTCTGTCTCACTCTGTATCTCTCTCTGTAACTGTGTCTCTCTCTGTACCTCTCACTGTTTCTCTCGGTGTCCCTCTCTCTGTATATCTCTGTATATCTCACTCTGTGGGCTGGATTCTCCCCTACCCGGCGTGACGGAGGGTGCCGGCGTAGGGGAGTGGCGCCAACCACTCAGGGGTCGCGCCTTCCCAAAGGTGGGGAATTCTCCCCACCTTTGGGGGCCAGCCCCGCGCCGGAGCAGTTTGCACCAGAAGACTGGCGCAAACACCCGGCGCCGTCAGAAGCGGGGCTGGCGTAAAGGCTTTCGGCGGTCGGCACATGCGCCGGCAGTGACGTCAGCGGCAGCTGGCCGCTGACGTCACTGCCGGCGCATGCGCGATGGGGGGTTCTCCTCCGCGTCCGCCATGGCGGAGGCCGTGGCGGAGCGGAAGGAGAAAGAGTGCCCCCACGGCACTGCCCCGCGGAGTGAGCGGGGGGCCCCGATCGCGGGCCAGGCCTCCGTGGGGGCACCCCCCGGGTCCGTTCGCCCCCCGCTCCCCCAGGACCCCGGGGGCCTGCTCGCGCCGCCGAGCCCGCCGTTCCAGAGGTGGTTTAAACCTCGGCGGCGGGAGAAGGCCTCCCAGCGGCGGGACTTCGGCCCATCCGGGTTGGAGATTTAAGGTAATTTAAAAAAAAATGAAATCCCGCCGGCGCCAGCTGTTTTCACAGGCTGCCGGCGGGATTTGCACAACGCCGGTTTTTGACCGGCGGGAGAATTACAAAACCTGCGGGAGTGGAAATAACGCCGCTTCCCGCCTATTCTCCGACCCTGCGTGGGGTCGGAGAATTTCGCCCTGTATCTCTCTCTGTATCTCTCTCTGTATCTCTCTGTGCCTCTCTCTGTATCTGTATCTCTGTATCTCTCTCTGTGTATCTGTCCCTCTCTCTGTATCTCTCTCTGTATCTCTCTCTGTCTCTCTCTCTGTATATCTCTCTGTATCTCTCTCTGTATCTCTCTCTCTATCTCTGTCTCTCTCTCTGTATCTCTCTCTCTGTATCTCTCTCTGTATCTCTCTCTGTATCCCTCTCTGTATCTCTCTCTCTGTATCTCTTTCTGTATCTCTCTCTGTATATCTCTCTCTGTATATCTTTCTGTATCTCTCTCTGTGTCTCTCTCTGTATCTCTGTATCGCTCCCTCTGTATCTCACTCTGTATCAATCTAAGAATCTCTCTGACTCTGTATCTGTATCTCTCTATATCTCTCTGTATCTCTCTCTGTATCTCTCTATAACACTCTCTGTACCTCTCTGTATCTCTCTCTGTATCTCTCTCGGTATCTCTCTCTGTGTCTCTGTATCTCTCTCTCTGTATCTCTCTCTGTATCTCTCTCGGTATCTCTCTCTCTGTGTCTTTGTATCTCTCTCTCTGTATCTCTCTCTGTATCTCTCTGTACCTCTCTCTGCATCTCTCTCTGCATCTCTATCTGTATCTCTCTCTGCATCTCTCTCTGTATCTCTCTCTGTATCTCCCTGTCTGTATCTGTCTCTGTATCTCTCTCTGTACCTCTCTCTGTATCTCTCTGTGTCACTCTCTCTCTGTCTCTCTCTGTATCTCTCTCTCTATCTCTCTCTGTATCTCTCTCTCTATCTATCTCTGTATTTATCTCTGTATCTCTCTCACTATCTCTCTGTATCTCTCTCTGTATCTCTCTCTCTGTACCTAACTCTGTTTCTCTCTCTGTATCTCTCTCTGTATCTCTCTCTGTATATCTGTATCTCTCTCTGTGTCTCTGTACCTCTCTCTGTCTATCACACTGTATCTCTCTCTGTATCTCTCTCTCTCTGTTTCTCTCTCCGTATCTCTCTCGGTATCTCTCTCTGTATCTCTCTATGTATCTCTCTCTCTGTATCTCTTTCTGTATTTCTAACTGTATCTCTCTCTCTGTATGTCTTTCTGTATCTCTCTCTGTGTCTCTCTCTGTATCGCTCCCTCTGTATCTCACTCTGTATCAATCTAATAATCTCTCTGACTCTTTATCCGTATCTCTCTATATCTCTCTGTACCTCTCTCTGTATCTCTCTATCACAGTCTCTGTACCTCTCTGTATCACTCTCTGTATATCTCTCGGTATCACTGTGTCTCTGAATCTCTCTCTCTCTGTATCTCTCTGTATCTCTCTCTGTACCTCTCTGTATCTCTGTATCTCTCTCCCTATATCTCTCTGTATCTATCTATAACTCTCTCTGTGCCACTCTGTATCTCTCTCGGTATCTCTCTCTGTGTCTCTGTATCTCTCTCTGTGGGCGAAATTCTCCGACCCCACGCAGGGTCGGAGAATAGGCGGGAAGCGGCGTTATTTCCGCTCCCGCAGTTTTGGTAATTCTCCCGCCGGTTTAAAACCGGCGTTGTGCAAATCCCGCCGGCAGCCTGTGAAAACAGCTGGCGCCGGCGGGATTTCATTTTTTAAAAAACTTACCTTAAATCTCCGGCCCGGATGGGCCGAAGTCCCGCCGCTGGGAGGCCTTCTCGCGCCGCCGAGGTTTAAACCACCTCTGGAACGGCGGGGTCAGCGGCGCGAGCGGGCCCCCGGGGTCCTGGGGGAGCGGGGGGCGAACGGACCCGGGGGCGTGCCCCCACGGAGGCCTGGCCCGCGATCGGGGCCCCCGCTCACTCTGCGGGGCAGTGCCGTGGGGGCAATCTTTCTCCTTCCCCGCCGCCACGGCCTCCTCCACGGCTGCCGTTGACGTCACTGCCGGCGCATGCGCCGACCGCCGAAAACCTTTCGGCCAGCCCCGCGATAGACGGCGCCGGGTGTTTGCGCCAGTCTACCAGTGCAAACTGCTCCGGCGCGGGGCTGGCCCCCAAAGGTGGGGAGAATTCCCCACCTTTGGGGAGGCGCGACCCCTGAGTGGTTGGCGCCACTCCCCGACGCCTGCACCCTCCGTTACGCCGGGTAGGGGAGAATCCAGCCCTGTATCTCTCTCTGTATCTCTCTCTGTACCTCTCTCTGCATCTCTCTCTGCATCTCTCTCTGTATCTCTCTCTGTATCTCCTTCTGTATCTCTCTCTGTATCTCCCTGTCTGCATCTGTATCTGTATCTTTCTCTGTATCTCTCTCTGTATTTCTCTCTGTATCTCTCTCTGTATCTCTCTCTGTATCTTACTCTGTATCTCTCTCTGTATCTCTCTCTGTATCTCTCTCTGTATCTCTATGTGTCTCTGTATCTCTCTCTCTGTATCTCTCTCTCTGTATCTCTCTGTCTGTATCTCACTCTGTTTCTCTCTCTGTATCTCTCTCTGTGTCTCTATATCTCTCTCTGTGTCTCTGTATCTCTCCCTCTGTATCTCTCTCTGTATCTCTCTGTATCTCTCTCTGTATCTCTCCTTGTACATCTCTCTGTATCTCTGTGTCTCTCACTGTATCTATATCTCTGTATCTACCTCCGTTTCTCTCTCTCTGTACCTCTCACTGTTTCTCTCGGTGTCCCTCTCTCTGTATATCTCTGTATATCTCACTCTGTGGGCTGGATTCTCCCCTACCCGGCGTGACGGAGGGTGCCGGCGTAGGGGAGTGGCGCCAACCACTCAGGGGTCGCGCCTTCCCAAAGGTGGGGAATTCTACCCACCTTTGGGGGCCAGCCCCGCGCCGGAGCAGTTTGCACCAGAAGACTGGCGCAAACACCCGGCGCCGTCAGAAGCGGGGCTGGCGTAAAGGCTTTCGGCGGTCGGCGCATGCGCCGGCAGTGACGTCAGCGGCAGCTGGCCGCTGACGTCACTGCCGGCGCATGCGCGATGGGGGGTTCTCCTCCGCGTCCGCCATGGCGGAGGCCGTGGCGGAGCGGAAGGAGAAAGAGTGCCCCCACGGCACTGCCCCGCGGAGTGAGCGGGGGGCCCCGATCGCGGGCCAGGCCTCCGTGGGGGCACCCCCCGGGTCCGTTCGCCCCCCGCTCCCCCAGGACCCCGGGGGCCTGCTCGCGCCGCCGAGCCCGCCGTTCCAGAGGTGGTTTAAACCTCGGCGGCGGGAGAAGGCCTCCCAGCGGCGGGACTTCGGCCCATCCGGGTTGGAGATTTAAGGTAATTTAAAAAAAAATGAAATCCCGCCGGCGCCAGCTGTTTTCACAGGCTGCCGGCGGGATTTGCACAACGCCGGTTTTTGACCGGCGGGAGAATTACAAAACCTGCGGGAGTGGAAATAACGCCGCTTCCCGCCTATTCTCCGACCCTGCGTGGGGTCGGAGAATTTCGCCCTGTATCTCTCTGTATCTCTCTCTGTATCTCTCTGTGCCTCTCTCTGTATCTCTATCTCTGTATCTCCCTCTGTGTATCTGTCCCTCTCTCTGTATCTCTCTCTGTATCTCTCTCTGTCTCTCTCTCTGTATATCTCTCTGTATCTCTCTCTGTATCTCTCTCTCTATCTCTCTGTCTCTCTCTCTGTATCTCTCTCTCTGTATCTCTCTCTGTATCTCTCTCTGTATCCCTCTCTGTATCTCTCTCTCTGTATCTCTTTCTGTATCGCTTTCTGTATATCTCTCTCTGTATATCTTTCTGTATCTCTCTCTGTGTCTCTCTCTGTATCTCTGTATCGCTCCCTCTGTATCTCACTCTGTATCAATCTAAGAATCTCTCTGACTCTGTATCTGTATCTCTCTATATCTCTCTGTATCTCTCTCTGTATCTCTCTATAACACTCTCTGTACCTCTCTGTATCTCTCTCTGTATCTCTCTCGGTATCTCTCTCTGTGTCTCTGTATCTCTCTCTCTGTATCTCTCTCTGTATCTCTCTCTGTATCTCTCTCTCTGTGTCTTTGTATCTCTCTCTCTGTATCTCTCTCTGTATCTCTCTGTACCTCTCTCTGCATCTCTTTCTGCATCTCTATCTGTATCTCTCTCTGCATCTCTCTCTGTATCTCTCTCTGTATCTCCCTGTCTGTATCTGTCTCTGTATCTCTCTCTGTACCTCTCTCTGTATCTCTCCGTGTCACTCTCTCTCTGTCTCTCTCTGTATCTCTCTCTCTATCTCTCTCTGTATCTCTCTCTCTATCTATCTCTGTATTTATCTCTGTATCTCTCTCACTATCTCTCTGTATCTCTCTCTGTATCTCTCTCTCTGTACTTAACTCTGTTTCTCTCTCTGTATCTCTCTCTGTATCTCTCTCTGTATATCTCTGTATCTCTCTCTGTGTCTCTGTACCTCTCTCTGTCTATCACACTGTATCTCTCTCTGTATCTCTCTCTCTCTGTTTCTCTCTCCGTATCTCTCTCGGTATCTCTCTCTGTATCTCTCTATGTATCTCTCTCTCTGTATCTCTTTCTGTATTTCTAACTGTATCTCTCTCTCTGTATGTCTTTCTGTATCTCTCTCTGTGTCTCTCTCTGTATCGCTCCCTCTGTATCTCACTCTGTACCAATCTAAGAATCTCTCTGACACTGTATCTGTATCTCTCTATATCTCTCTGCATCTCTCTCTGTATCTCTCTATAACACTCTCTGTATCTCTCTGTATATCTCTCTGTATCTCTCTCGGTATCTCTCTCTGTGTCTCTGTATCTCTCTCTCTGTACCTCTCTCTGTTTCTCTCATTGTCCCACTCTCTGTATCTCTCTGTATATCTCTCTCTGTATCTCTATCTCTGTATCACTCACTCTGTCTCTGTATCTCCCTCTCTGTATTTCTTAATCTGTACCTCACTTTTTTTCCCTCTGTGTCCCTCTCTCTGTATCTCTCTCTCTCTATCTCTCTGTCTCTCTCTCTGTATCTCTCTCTATGTATCTCTCTCTGTATCTCTCTCTGTATCTCTCTCTCTATATATCTTTCTGTATCTCTCTCTGTGTCTCTCTCTGTACCTCTGTATCGCTCCCTCTGTATCTCACTCTGTATCAATCTAATAATCTCTCTGACTCTTTATCTGTATCTCTCTATATCTCTCTGTACCTCTCTTTGTATCTCTCTATCACAGTCTCTGTACCTCTCTGTATCTCTCTCTGTATATCTCTCGGTATCACTGTGTCTCTGAATCTCTCTCTCTCTGTATCTCTCTGTATCTCTCTCTGTACCTCTCTGTATCTCTGTATCTCTCTCTCTATATCTCTCTGTATCTATCTATAACTCTCTCTGTGCCACTCTGTATCTCTCTCGGTATCTCTCTGTGTCTCTGTATCTCTCTCTGTGGGCGAAATTCTCCGACCCCACGCAGGGTCGGAGAATAGGCGGGAAGCGGCGTTATTTCCGCTCCCGCAGTTTTGGTAATTCTCCCGCCGGTTTAAAACCGGCGTTGTGCAAATCCCGCCGGCAGCCTGTGAAAACAGCTGGCGCCGGCGGGATTTCATTTTTTAGAAAACTTACCTTAAATCTCCGGCCCGGATGGGCCGAAGTCCCGCCGCTGGGAGGCCTTCTCGCGCCGCCGAGGTTTAAACCACCTCTGGAACGGCGGGGTCAGCGGCGCGAGCAGGGCCCCCGGGGTCCTGGGGGAGCGGGGGGCGAACGGACCCGGGGGCGTGCCCCCACGGAGGCCTGGCCCGCGATCGGGGCCCCCGCTCACTCTGCGGGGCAGTGCCGTGGGGGCAATCTTTCTCCTTCCCCGCCGCCACGGCCTCCTCCACGGCTGCCGCTGACGTCACTGCCGGCGCATGCGCCGACCGCCGAAAACCTTTCGGCCAGCCCCGCGATAGACGGCGCCGGGTGTTTGCGCCAGTCTACCAGTGCAAACTGCTCCGGCGCGGGGCTGGCCCCCAAAGGTGGGGAGAATTCCCCACCTTTGGGGAGGCGCGACCCCTGAGTGGTTGGCGCCACTCCCCGACGCCTGCACCCTCCGTTACGCCGGGTAGGGGAGAATCCAGCCCTGTATCTCTCTCTGTATCTCTCTCTGTACCTCTCTCTGCATCTCTCTCTGCATCTCTCTCTGTATCTCTCTCTGTATCTCCTTCTGTATCTCTCTCTGTATCTCGCTGTCTGTATCTGTATCTGTATCTTTCTCTGTATCTCTCTCTGTATTTCTCTCTGTATCGCTCTCTGTATCTCTCTCTGTATCTTACTCTGTATCTCTCTCTGTATCTCTCTCTGTATCTCTCTCTGTATCTCTATGTGTCTCTGTATCTCTCTCTCTGTATCTCTCTCTCTGTATCTCTCTGTCTGTATCTCACTCTGTTTCTCTCTCTGTATCTCTCTCTGTGTCTCTATATCTCTCTCTGTGTCTCTGTATCTCTCCCTCTGTATCTCTCTCTGTATCTCTCTGTATCTCTCTCTGTATCCCTCTCTGTGTCTCTGTATATCTCTCTGTACATCTCTCTGTGGGCGTAATTCTCTGCACCCGCGGAAAATCGTAAAACCGGCGGAAAAAACTGGCGCGTTTGACGACGGTCGGGAAGGGTCTATTTCCCGACGTATTCACTTCTGGGAAATGGGCGAGGAACGCGGTCGCGTCAATTACATGCGCCAGGATGCCGGACGACACGACCACGCCCACGTGACAGAATCTGTCGGCCATGATGTCGGAGCCAAGGAGAGCTGCTCCTCGGTTTGTTGAGGCTGACGTTGAGGCGCAGCTCGATGCCGTTGAACAGAGGCGGGGCATCATCTGCCCGCGTAGAGGGCATCGCCAATCTGCCAGCGCGGTATGCCAGGCCTGGCGTGAGGTGGCTGCAGCCGTCAGTGCTGTGGGGCAGACACCTCTCTCTGCAGAGCAATGCAGGAAAAAGCTTCACGACCACACCAGGGCTGCCAGGGTAATTGCCAAGAGGGTGCCCCCTGGTCACAACCATCCCTCCCCCCTTAACTTAATCACCCACCTCCCCCCCCTGGCACGGGGGGGGTGGAGGGGGATTGGGGCGGAGTTAGTTGAGGGTGGTTCACAAAGTTGTCACAGACCCAGCGCTCTGGCCCCCGTGGAGAGATGCAATGGTCTTATGACAACTTGACCCCCAAACTGTGCCAGTATCTGAACGGACTGCTGATACCTGCCGTATTGTAATGATCTACCTATGTCCCCTCCCCGAACAGGCCAAGTCCGCTCACAACACCCGTGAGCGGCACCAGACTGGAGGGGGTTCGCCCAACCTGCACCCCCTCACCATATTTGAGATGAGTGCACTGGACCTTGTAGAGGGGACTGGCACCCGGGATTTCGCGCTATGCGAGGTTGGCAGATCTGCAGCAAGTGAGACAAACCTCCTTGACAAACACCCACCCCTCCCCCATCCTCTGTCCCTTCACACCCTGCCCACTGGGACACCTCGCCCATCCTCTGTCCCTTCACACACCCTGCCCACTGGGACACCTCACCCATCCTCTGTCCCTTCACACACCCTGCCCACTGGGACACATCCCACATCCTCTGTCCCTTCATGCACCCTGCCCTCCTAGACAAATGCCCACCTATCCCCCATCCTCTGTCCCTTCACACTCTGACCACTGGGACACATCCCCCATCCTCTGTCCCTTCACGCACCCTGCCCTCCTTGACAAACACCCACCCCTCCCCCATCCTCTGTCCCTTCACACTCTGCCCACTGAGACACATCCCCCATCCTCTGTCCCTTCACACACCCTGCCCACTGAGACACCTCCCCCATCCTCTGTGCCTTCACACACCCTGCCCACTGGAACACCTCCCCCCATCCTCTGTCCCTTCACACACCCTGCCCACTGGGACACCTCCCCCATCATCTGTCCATTGACACCCTGCCCACTGGGACACCTCCCCCATCCTCTGTCCCTTCACACACACTGCCCACTGGGACAACTCCCCCCATCCTCTGTCCCTTCACACACCCTGCCCACTGGGACACCTCCACCATCCTCTGTCCCTTCACACCATGCCCACTGGGACACCTCCCCCATCCTCTGTCCCTTCACACCTGCCACTGCGACACCTCCCCCATCCTCTGTCCCTTCACACATACTGCCCACTGGGACACCTCCCCCATCCTCTGTCCCTTCACACACCCTGACCACTGGGACACCTCCCCATCCTCTGTCCCTTCACACCCCTGCCCACTGGGACACCTCCCCATCCTCTGTCCCTTCACACCCTGCCCACTGGAGACCCTCCCCATCCTCTGTCCCTTCACACACCCTGCCCACTGGGACACGACCCACATCCTCTGTCCCTTCACACACCCTGCCCACTGGGACACCTCCCCCATCCTATGTAACTTCACACACCCTGTCCACTGGGATACCTCCCCCATCCTCTGTCCCTTCACACCCTGCACACTGGGATACCTAATCATCCTCTGTCCCTTCACACCTTGACCACTGGGTCACATCCCCCATCCTCTGTCCCTTAACACCCTGACCACTGGGACACCTCCCCCATCCTCTGTCCCTTCACACCCTGCCCACTGGGACACCTCCCCCATTCTCTGTCCCTTCACACACCCTGCCCACTGGGACACCTCCCACATCCTCTGTCCCTTCACACCCTGCCCACTGGGACCTCCCCCATCCTTTGTCCCTTCACACACCCTGCCCACTGGGACACCTCCCCCATCTGTCCCTTCACACCCTGCCCACTGGGATATCTACCCCATCCTCTGTCACTTCACACCCTGCCCACTGGGACACCTCCCCCATCCTCTGTCCCTTCACGCACCCTGCCCACTGGGATACCTCCCCCATCCACTGTCCCTTCACACACCCTGCCCACTGGGACACCTACCCCATCCTCTGTCCCTTCACACACCCTGCCCACTGGAATACCTCCCCATCCTCTGTCCCTTCACACCCTGCCCACTGGTATAACTCCCCCATCCTCTCTCCCTTCACACACCCTGTCCTCTGGGACACCTCCCCCATCCTCTGTCCCTTCACGCACCCTGCCCTCCTTGACAAACACCCACCACCCCAAATCTTCTGTCCCTTCACACTGCCCACTGGGACACATCCCCCATCCTCTGTCCCTTCACACACACTTCCCTCCTTGTCAAACACATAACCCCCCCCCCCATCCCCTGTCCCTTCACACACCCTGCCCACAGGGATACCTCCCCATCCTCTGTCCATTCACACTCTGCCCGCTGAGACACCTCCCCCATCCTCTGTCCCTTCACACACCCTGCCCACTGGGACACCTCCCCAATCCTCTGTCCCTTCACACACCCTGCCCACTGGGACACCTCCCCCATCCTCTGTCCCTTCACACACCCTGCCCACTGGGACACCTCCCCCATCCTCTGTCCCTTCACACACCCTGCCCACTGGGACACCTCCCCCATCCTCTGTCCCTTCACACACCCTGCCCACTGGGACACCTCCCCCATCCTCTGTCCCTTCACACACCCTGCCCACTGGGACACCTCCCCCATCCTCTGTCCCTTCACACACCCTGCCCACTGGGACACCTCCCCCATCCTCTGTCCCTTCACACCCTGCCCACTGGGACACCTCCCCCATCCTCTGTCCCTTCACACACCCTGCCCACTGGGACACCTCCCCCATCCTCTGTCCCTTCACACCCTGCCCACTGGGACACCTCCCCCATCCTCTGTCCCTTCACACACCCTGCCCACTGGGACACCTCCCCCATCCTCTGTCCCTTCACACACCCTGCCCACTGGGATACCTCCCCCATCCTCTGTCCCTTCACACACCCTGCCCACTGGGACACCTCCCCCATCCTCTGTCCCTTCACACCCTGCCCACTGGGACACCTCCCCATCCTCTGTCCCTTCACACACCCTGCCCACTGGGACACCTCCCCATCCTCTGTCCCTTCACACACCCTGCCCACTGGGACACCTCCCCATCCTCTGTCCCTTCACACCCTGCCCACTGGGACACCTCCCCCATCCTCTGTCCCTTCACACCCTGCCCACTGGGACACCTCCCCCATCCTCTGTCCCTTCACACACCCTGCCCACTGGGACACCTCCCCCATCCTCTGTCCCTTCACACCCTGCCCACTGGGACACCTCCCCCATCCTCTGTCCCTTCACACACCCTGCCCACTGGGACACCTCCCCCATCCTCTGTCCCTTCACACCCTGCCCACTGGGACACCTCCCCCATCCTCTGTCCCTTCACACACCCTGCCCACTGGGACACCTCCCCCATCCTCTGTCCCTTCACACACCCTGCCCACTGGGACACCTCCCCCATCCTCTGTCCCTTCACACACCCTGCCCACTGGGACACCTCCCCCATCCTCTGTCCCTTCACACACCCTGCCCACTGGGACACCTCCCCCATCCTCTGTCCCTTCACACCCTGCCCACTGGGACACCTCCCCCATCCTCTGTCCCTTCACACACCCTGCCCACTGGGACACCTCCCCCATCCTCTGTCCCTTCACACACCCTGCCCACTGGGACACCTCCCCCATCCTCTGTCCCTTCACACCCTGCCCACTGGGACACCTCCCCCATCCTCTGTCCCTTCACACCCTGCCCACTGGGACACCTCCCCATCCTCTGTCCCTTCACACACCCTGCCCACTGGGACACCTCCCCCATCCTCTGTCCCTTCACACACCCTGCCCACTGGGACACCTCCCCCATCCTCTGTCCCTTCACACCCTGCCCACTGGGACACCTCCCCCATCCTCTGTCCCTTCACACCCTGCCCACTGGGACACCTCCCCCATCCTCTGTCCCTTCACACCCTGCCCACTGGGACACCTCCCCCATCCTCTGTCCCTTCACACCCTGCCCACTGGGATACCTCCCCATCCTCTGTCCCTTCACACCCTGCCCACTGGGACACCTCCCCATCCTCTGTCCCTTCACACACCCTGCCCACTGGGACACCTCCCCCATCCCTCTGTCCCTTCACACACCCTGCCCACTGGTACAGCCTCCCCCATCCTCTGTCCCTTCACACACCCTGCCCACTGGGACACCTCCCCCATCCTCTGTCCCTTCACACACCCTGCCCACTGGGACACCTCCCCCATCCTCTGTCCCTTCACACCCTGCCCACTGGGACACCTCCCCATCCTCTGTCCCTTCACACCCTGACCCACTGGGACACCTCCCCCATCCTCTGTCCCTTCACAACCCTGCCCACTGGGATACCTCCCCATCCTCTGTCCCTTCACACACCCTGCCCACTGGGACACCTCCCCCATCCTCTGTCCTTCACACACCCTGCCCACTGGGACACCTCCCCCATCCTCTGTCCCTTCACACCCTGCCCACTGGGACACCTCCCCCATCCTCTGTCCCTTCCACACCCTGCCCACTGGGACACCTCCCCCATCCTCTGTCCCTTCACACCCTGCCCACTGGGACACTCCCCCATCCTCTGTCCCTTCACACACCCTGCCCACTGGGACACCTCCCCATCCTCTGTCCCTTCACACACCCTGCCCACTGGGACACCTCCCCCATCCTCTGTCCCTTCACACACCCTGCCCACTGGGACACCTCCCCCATCCTCTGTCCCTTCACACACCCTGCCCACTGGGACACCTCCCCCATCCTCTGTCCCTTCACCACCCTGCCCACTGGGACACCTCCCCCATCCTCTGTCCCTTCACACACCCTGCCCACTGGGACACCTCCCCCATCCTCTGTCCCTTCACACACCCTGCCCACTGGGACACCTCCCCCATCCTCTGTCCCTTCACACACCCTGCCCACTGGGACACCTCCCCCATCCTCTGTCCCTTCACACACCCTGCCCACTGGGACACCTCCCCCATCCTCTGTCCCTTCACACACCCTGCCCACTGGGACACCTCCCCCATCCTCTGTCCCTTCACACCCTGCCCACTGGGACACCTCCCCCATCCTCTGTCCCTTCACACACCCTGCCCACTGGGACACCTCCCCCATCCTCTGTCCCTTCACACCCTGCCCACTGGGACACCTCCCCCATCCTCTGTCCCTTCACACACCCTGCCCACTGGGACACCTCCCCCATCCTCTGTCCCTTCACACCCTGCCCACTGGGACACCTCCCCCATCCTCTGTCCCTTCACACCCTGCCCACTGGGACACCTCCCCCATCCTCTGTCCCTTCACACACCCTGCCCACTGGGACACCTCCCCCATCCTCTGTCCCTTCACACCCTGCCCACTGGGACACCTCCCCCATCCTCTGTCCCTTCACACACCCTGCCACTGGGACACCTCCCCATCCTCTGTCCCTTCACACACTCTGCCCAATGGGACACCTCCCCCATCCTCTGTCCCAACACACCCTGCCCACTGGGTCACCACCCCCATTCCCTGTGCCTTCACACCCTGCCCACTGGGACACCTCCCCCATCCTCTGTCCCTTCACACACCCTGCCCACTGGGATACCTCCCCCATCCTCTATCCCAACACACCCTGCCCACTGGGTCACCACCCCCATTCCCTGTGCCTTCACACCCTGCCCACTTGGACCTCCCCCATCGTCTGTCCCTTCACACACCGTGTCCACTGGGTCACCTCCCCATCCTCTGTCCCTTCACACCCTGCCCACTGGGATACCTACCCCATCCTCTGTCACTTCACACCCTGCCCACTGGGACACCTCCCCCATCCTCTGTCCCTTCACACACCCTGCCCACTGGGACACCTCCCCAATCTTCTGTCCCTTCACACTGGCCACTTCGACACCTCCCCCATCTTCTGTCCCTTCACACATCCTGCCCACTGGGACACCTCCCCCATCCTCTGTCCCTTCACACACCCTGCCCACTGGGACACCTCCCCCATCCTCTGTCCCTTCACACACCTGCCCACTGGGACACCTCCCCCATCCTCTGTCCCTTCACACACCCTGCCCACTGGGACACCTCCCCCATCCTCTGTCCCTTCACACACCCTGCCCACTGGGACACCTCCCCCATCCTCTGTCCCTTCACACACCTGCCCACTGGGACACCTCCCCATCCTCTGTCCCTTCACACACCCTGCCCACTGGGACACCTCCCCATCCTCTGTCCCTTCACACCCTGCCCACTGGGACACCTCCCCCATCCTCTGTCCCTTCACACCCTGCCCACTGGGACACCTCCCCCATCCTCTGTCCCTTCACACCCTGCCCACTGGGACACCTCCCCCATCCTCTGTCCCTTCACACACCCTGCCCACTGGGACACCTCCCCCATCCTCTGTCCCTTCACACACCCTGCCCACTGGGACACCTCCCCCATCCTCTGTCCCTTCACACCCTGCCCACTGGGACACCTCCCCCATCCTCTGTCCCTTCACACCCTGCCCACTGGGACACCTCCCCCATCCTCTGTCCCTTCACACCCCTGCCCACTGGGACACCTCCCCATCCTCTGTCCCTTCACACACCTGCCCACTGGGACACCTCCCCCATCCTCTGTCCCTTCACACACCCTGCCCACTGGGACACCTCCCCATCCTCTGTCCCTTCACACACCTGCCCACTGGGACACCTCCCCATCCTCTGTCCCTTCACACCCCTGCCCACTGGGACACCTCCCCCATCCTCTGTCCCTTCACACACCCTGCCCACTGGGATACCTCCCCATCCTCTGTCCCTTCACACCCTGCCCACTGGGACACCTCCCCCATCCTCTGTCCCTTCACACACCCTGCCCACTGGGACACCTCCCCCATCCTCTGTCCCTTCACACACCCTGCCCACTGGGACACCTCCCCCATCCTCTGTCCCTTCACACCCTGCCCACTGGGACACCTCCCCCATCCTCTGTCCCTTCACACCCTGCCCACTGGGACACCTCCCCCATCCTCTGTCCCTTCACACACCCTGCCCACTGGGACACCTCCCCCATCCTCTGTCCCTTCACACCCTGCCCACTGGGACACCTCCCCCATCCTCTGTCCCTTCACCACCCTGCCCACTGGGACACCTCCCCCATCCTCTGTCCCTTCACACCCTGCCCACTGGGACACCTCCCCCATCCTCTGTCCCTTCACACACCCTGCCCACTGGGACACCTCCCCCATCCTCTGTCCCTTCACACACCCTGCCCACTGGGACACCTCCCCCATCCTCTGTCCCTTCACACACCCTGCCCACTGGGACACCTCCCCCATCCTCTGTCCCTTCACACACCCTGCCCACTGGGACACCTCCCCCATCCTCTGTCCCTTCACACACCCTGCCCACTGGGACACCTCCCCCATCCTCTGTCCCTTCACACACCCTGCCCACTGGGACACCTCCCCCATCCTCTGTCCCTTCACACACCCTGCCCACTGGGACACCTCCCCCATCCTCTGTCCCTTCACACACCCTGCCCACTGGGACACCTCCCCCATCCTCTGTCCCTTCACACACCCTGCCCACTGGGACACCTCCCCCATCCTCTGTCCCTTCACACCCTGCCCACTGGGACACCTCCCCCATCCTCTGTCCCTTCACACCCTGCCCACTGGGACACCTCCCCCATCCTCTGTCCCTTCACACACCCTGCCCACTGGGACACCTCCCCCATCCTCTGTCCCTTCACACACCCTGCCCACTGGGACACCTCCCCCATCCTCTGTCCCTTCACACACCCTGCCCACTGGGACACCTCCCCCATCCTCTGTCCCTTCACACACCCTGCCCACTGGGACACCTCCCCCATCCTCTGTCCCTTCACACCCTGCCCACTGGGACACCTCCCCCATCCTCTGTCCCTTCACACACCTGCCCACTGGGACACCTCCCCCATCCTCTGTCCCTTCACACCCCTGCCCACTGGGACACCTCCCCCATCCTCTGTCCCTTCACACCCTGCCCACTGGGACACCTTCCCCATCCTCTGTCCCTTCACACACCCTGCCCACTGGGACACCTCCCCCATCCTCTGTCCCTTCACACCCTGCCCACTGGGACACCTCCCCCATCCTCTGTCCCTTCACACACCCTGCCCACTGGGACACCTCCCCCATCCTCTGTCCCTTCACACACCCTGCCCACTGGGACACCTCCCCCATCCTCTGTCCCTTCACACCCTGCCCACTGGGACACCTCCCCCATCCTCTGTCCCTTCACACCCTGCCCACTGGGACACCTCCCCCATCCTCTGTCCCTTCACACACCTGCCCACTGGGACACCTCCCCATCCTCTGTCCCTTACACACCCTGCCCACTGGGACAACTCCCCCATCCTCTGTCCCTTCACCACCCTGCCACTGGACACCTCCCCATCCTCTGTCCCTTCACACACCCTGCCCACTGGACACCTCCCCCATCCTCTGTCCCTTCACACACCCTGCCCACTGGGACACCTCCCCCATCCTCTGTCCCTTCACACACCCTGCCCACTGGGACACCTCCCCCATCCTCTGTCCCTTCACACACCCTGCCCACTGGGACACCTCCCCATCCTCTGTCCCTTCACACCCTGCCCACTGGGACACCTCCCCCATCCTCTGTCCCTTCACACACCCTGCCCACTGGGACACCTCCCCATCCTCTGTCCCTTCACCACCCTGCCCACTGGGACACCTCCCCCATCCTCTGTCCCTTCACACACCCTGCCCACTGGGACACCTCCCCCATCCTCTGTCCCTTCACACACCCTGCCCACTGGGACACCTCCCCATCCTCTGTCCCTTCACACCCTGCCCACTGGGACACCTCCCCCATCCTCTGTCCCTTCACACCCTGCCCACTGGGACACCTCCCCCATCCTCTGTCCCTTCACACCCTGCCCACTGGGACACCTCCCCCATCCTCTGTCCCTTCACACACCCTGCCCACTGGGACACCTCCCCCATCCTCTGTCCCTTCACACACCCTGCCCACTGGGACACCTCCCCCATCCTCTGTCCCTTCACACACCCTGCCCACTGGGACACCTCCCCCATCCTCTGTCCCTTCACACACCCTGCCCACTGGGACACCTCCCCCATCCTCTGTCCCTTCACACCCTGCCCACTGGGACACCTCCCCCATCCTCTGTCCCTTCACACACCCTGCCCACTGGGACACCTCCCCCATCCTCTGTCCCTTCACACACCCTGCCCACTGGGACACCTCCCCCATCCTCTGTCCCTTCACACACCTGCCCACTGGGACACCTCCCCCATCCTCTGTCCCTTCACACACCCTGCCCACTGGGACACCTCCCCCATCCTCTGTCCCTTCACACACCCTGCCCACTGGGACACCTCCCCCATCCTCTGTCCCTTCACACACCCTGCCCACTGGGACACCTCCCCCATCCTCTGTCCCTTCACACCCTGCCCACTGGGACACCTCCCCCATCCTCTGTCCCTTCACACACCCTGCCCACTGGGACACCTCCCCCATCCTCTGTCCCTTCACACACCCTGCCCACTGGGACACCTCCCCCATCCTCTGTCCCTTCACACACCTGCCCACTGGGACACCTCCCCCATCCTCTGTCCCTTCACACACCTGCCCACTGGGACACCTCCCCCATCCTCTGTCCCTTCACACACCCTGCCCACTGGGACACCTCCCCCATCCTCTGTCCCTTCACACCCCTGCCCACTGGGACACCTCCCCCATCCTCTGTCCCTTCACACACCCTGCCCACTGGGACACCTCCCCCATCCTCTGTCCCTTCACACCCTGCCCACTGGGACACCTCCCCCATCCTCTGTCCCTTCACACACCCTGCCCACTGGGACACCTCCCCCATCCTCTGTCCCTTCACACCCCTGCCCACTGGGACACCTCCCCCATCCTCTGTCCCTTCACACACCCTGCCCACTGGGACACCTCCCCCATCCTCTGTCCCTTCACACCCTGCCCACTGGGACACCTCCCCCATCCTCTGTCCCTTCACACGCCTGCCCACTGGGACCGTCCAGCGGCCGGCCGAGCGAATCTAAATAACCCGTCTCATTCTCTTCCCTAGGACGTGATGCCGAACGACCAGGGCCGTCTGGCTGCAGACGGACACAGGCATCTGCCCCCACCTCACCCGGGCCGAACGACAGAGGGTGCCCGATCAGCGGGGAGTCCCATCCTCCCCAACCCAATCTGCGGAGCAGGACGCCCAGAGGGTGGCGATACCACAAGCCACAGAAATGGCCAGCGATAACCCTCCGGACTCTGAGCGGCCCCACACCATAGAGGAGGCGCTAAATACAGACAACCTCGAGCTTGCGGCACTGCTATCTCCCACACCATCCACCATCCCATGAGACACTCACCCCGGTTGGCCTATTTAGTGATGAGGCTCCTGGGTCACAGTCTGGGTCGCACATCACAGCTGAGCAGGTACAGCAGGTGGAGATCGGAGCAGACGAGGGCCCGGACTGGCGGAGGGCAGGCCAGGCCCAGCATGTAGCTGGCTGCCAGACATTTTCCGAGTTCCTGGAGTTTCTTAACCCACCCGCACAGCCGATGCCTCAAGAAACAAAGGGAAACAATGACGGGATGAGAGCTGTCTTACTGGCTCTGCAGACGCTGTTAGAGGAGTCGAACCGCGTCAACGAGCAGGGAGTGGTGCCGCTCATGGCAGAGACCCAGTCCGACACCGCACGGGTAGCATCCGCGGTGGAGGCAATGGGTCAGGTTATGCAAGGCGCTGTGCTTAATATGCACGTGTCATCCTCAGCCCTGGAGAGGGTTGCCCTCTCACAGGCAGCAATGTGCCAGAGCCAAAACGACATTGCCGGCGCCGTGCAGGCCTTGGCCCAGTCTCACCAGGTCATTGGGCAGACGCAGCAGTCAGTCGCCGAGAGCATCAACCGCCTGACACATGTGCTGGATGGCGTCATGCACTCACAGGTTGAGGTCGCACAGTCCCTGGCGGGAATGTCTAACTCACTGGACTCCGTCTCTGCAAACCTTCGGATCCTGGTGGATACCATTGCAGGCCTCCAGGACTGGCAGTGCCAGGTGTCGGTGGCGCGACGGGGCACTTCCCCGCTCGCACCTCTGTCCCAAAGTGAGGCCCGGGGGCCACCGGGCTCCCCGAGGGAGGAGGAGGTTTCGGGGCCCGTCCCATTAACTCCATCACGGGACGTCCCGGAATTCTCGGCCTCCCCCCGTCCCATCCCTGGTGCATCGGGTGGGCAGCAGGCAGAGCAGGGTGGCACAATGTCACCCGAGACGCCCGCAGAGCAGCCTGGCCCATCAAGGCCGGGTAGCCCCAGGAAACGCTTAGCCAAGGAGAAACGAGTCGAGGGGGGCGATTCGCAGCAATCCTCCTCCACTCCTGCTGCATCATCTGGGGAATCACTTAGACGTAGTGCTAGGGCCCGTAAGGCAACTAAGATAGACACTGAGTAAGTTGGCACGGGTGAAGGGCACAGTTTAGTTGTAGGGGCTAGGGCACCTGTAAATAATTGTTAACATTAAACGCACTGTTCCACCTTACTTGTAATACCGTGTGATTGTTCCACAGCCACAGGAATCGTGATGGTGACCGAGTGTCCCTGGGGTTGACGAGCGGTGAAACTTCGGTGCCGGGTGTGCAGTCCCTTCCCCCCCACCCCCTCCCACAGCTAGCCCACGCGGGCACGTGATGGAGTGTCAGTGACGATCTCAGCGGCCACCAAGATGGATGGTTCAGCTATTGCAATGGGTCAGACTCTCTCTAACGATTCTGAGCTCACAGCTCATCGCAGAGCGGGCTGTCATCATTCCACATGGCACTGATCACACCCGCTGACACAGCCATCAATGTTGTACCATACCGTCTGGACCCAGTGATAAGCGGCATGTCTCAGTGGAGCAGTGTACACTGAGAGGGGGTGAGGGGGGAGGCTGTGGTGGTGGAAGTTGTGTGTTGACCCTCTGCACGACTAGCGATACAAGTAGTGGTTTGGTGTTCAGCGGGGACGTCGCATGCGACCCGTGAACCGTGCTGCCACCAAGGCGTCGCGTGCCCGCCGTCCTCGCCGGGTCCGTCGTGCCTCCTGGACATTACCAGCACCTGGGTCGTATCTGCGTGCTGCGCCCGCCACTCCACCAGCCTCCTCCTCCTCCTCCCTCTCCTCCTCCTCCTCCCTCCTCCTCCTCCCTCTCCTCCTCCTCCTCCTCCTCCTCCTCCTCTCTCTCTCCCTCTTCTCCTCCTCCTCCTCCTCCTCCTCCTCTGTGCTGGCACCACTACCACTGGCTTCTCCCTCCGCCTCCTGCAGCAGGCCATCTCCCCTCTGCATCGCGATGTTGTGCAGCGCACAGCAGACCACTACAATGCGATCGACCCTGTCGGGCTGATATGTGCAGGGCCCCTCCGGAGTGGTCCAAGCGCATGAATCTCACCTTCAGGAGGCCAAGGCAGCGCTCCACCACACCCCTGGTTGCTGCATGTGCCTCGTTGTATCGTGTTTCCGCATTGGTCTGAGGCCTCCGTATAGGCGTCATCAGCCAAGACCTCAGCGGATAACCCCTGTCGCCTAGCAACCAGCCCCTCAGCCGGGGGGGGGACGTCCCTCAAACATCGCAGGGATGTAAGACTGCGCCAGTATGTAGGAGTCATGCACACACCCTGGGAACCTTGCACAGACATTCATGATCCTCATGTGGGGGTCGCATACCACCTGGATATTCATGGTGTATGTCCCCCTCCTGTTTGTGAGAACCTCCCTGTCCCCTGCAGGTGGGCGCATGGGGACGTGAACACCATCGATTGCCCCCTGCACCCTCGGTATCCCGGCCACACTGGTAAATCTACGAGCTCGTGAGTCTTGACTTGCTCGGTCCTCGGGAAAGGTGATGTAGCGGTCTGTGATGGCATAGAGGGCGTCGGTCACATCCCGGATGCACCTGTGCACCGATGACTGGGAGATCCCGGAGACGTCCCCGCTCGGATACTGGAAGGAGCCGGTCACATAGAAGTTTAGAGCGACTGTCACATTGATGGCAACCGGGATCGTGTGTCCTCCCCCGGTTCCACGTGGGGCGAGGTGTGCCACGAGGTGACAGATATGTATCACCGTCCGCCTACTCAGCCGGAGTCTCCTCCTGCAGGTGATGACCGTCATTGTTAGGAATGAGATCAGGGGACAGTACACCCTCGGCCTCGGTCATCGCCTCTGGCGCCGTGGCTGCACCCTCACTCTCTCCTCCTCCCCCTCCCCCTCCCCCCCCCCATGCTGCTCGACGACTGGCAACTCCTTGGCCCTTCCCTCTGCTGCTGCAGCTGGCCCTGCATTCACTGCGGGTTGTGGCTGTGGATGCTGCTCCATCTCCAGATGCAGTGCAGCGGCCCCAACCACTGCGCAGAACATAGCCGTTCTGTTCGCAGTCATTGTGCTGACCTACAGAAGGGTGGTGGGGGGCAGAGAAACGGGACATGTTAGACGGAGGTTAGTCGACACCTCGGCAGCCGCCTGCCACGGGACACCTGTGTGTCCCGGTGGCCAGGTCGCGCTGCTGACACGCGGGCAGCCTAACCCCTGGTCACTTACTGCATCCAACGGGCAGTTAACTCCTCTTCACCGGTGCATCAGTGCCCTGTGGCCATAAGCCACAGGGCAACCAGCGGCCGTGTCCTCGTGACCGGCACGCCATGGCATTGATGAACCATCAATTGCACGAGAGACGAGCTGCTATACAAAAGTTAGGCTTTAATAAGCTAGAACTTAGCCCTGCGGTCGACCACAATAAATGGACGACCGCCGGGCTTTCTGACTATTTATACCTCGGTATGGAGGCGTGGTTAACTCAGCCTCTCGACCAATCGCAGAGCCGTCACATGACTGGTCTCAACCAATCGAGAGGCACATGTCCGACCAGGGCCAATGGTAAACCGGTGTTCTGCACCAATGGCAGACGGCTATGCAAATCATACCACCACACCCCTGTACAGATTTGAATGTGTCTTTACCCTGTGCAGATTTGAGTATGTCTTTCCCCAGTAGAGAGCTGAGTGGTCTTTCCCCTGTACAGATTTGAATGTGTCTTTACCCTGTAAAGATTTGAGTGTCTTTCCCCTGTACAGATTTGAATGTGTCTTCACCCTGTACAGATTTGAGTGTCTTTCCCCTTTACAGATTTGAATGTGTCTTTACCCTCTACAGATTTGAGTGTCTTTCCCCTGTACAGAATTGAGTCAATCTTTCCCCTGTACAGAGCTGAGTGGTCTTTTCCCTGGAAGGAATTGAATGTGCCTTTCGCCTGTACATAATTAAGCCTTTCTTACCCCTGTACAGAGCTGAGTGGTCTTTCTCCTGTACAGAATTGTCGGTCCTTCCCCTTTGCAGATTCGGGATTGCATTCCATCTGTGCAGAATTGAGTGTGTCTTTCCCTGTACAGATGTTGTGCATGAGTTTCCCCTGTACAGATTTGTTGTGCCTTCCGCTGTACAGATTTGAGTGTGTCTTTACTCTGTGCAGAATTGAGTGCGTGTTTCCCCTGTACAGAATTGAGTGTGTCTTTGTGCTGTACTGATTTTAATGTTTCTTTCCCCTGCCCAGAATAGAGTGTCTCTTTCCCCTTTACTGATTTGGCAATATCTTTCCCTTGTGCAGAATTCAGTGTGCCTTTCCCCTGTACAGAACTGAGTGTGTATTTTCCTTTTGTGAATTGAGTAGGTTATTTGGCCTGTACAGAATTGAGTTGGTTTTTCTCGGGTGCAGATTTGAGTGTGTCTTTTGCCTGTGCATAATTGAGTGTTGCTTTCCCCCGTACAGATTTTCTGCGTATCTTTCGCCTGCACAGAATTGACTCGACCTTCCCCTGCACAGAGCTGAGTGTGTCTTTCCCCTGTACAAATTGAGTGCTTCTTTCCCCAGGACAGATTTGGATGTGTCTTGCTCCTGTACAGAATTGATTCGGTCTTTACCCTTTACAAGCTTGGGTGTGCCTTCCCCTGTACAGAATTGAGTGTGTCTTTCCCCGTATGTGGTAAACCATTGTTGCACCTGTATTCGGCGATGTACGGTCGGACCTGTAGCCCCTGGCTGCAGGCTCCGCCCAGTAGGAGGTGTAAAAATATGCATGTCGTCCATTCGGCAGCCATTTCGCCAGCTGCTCTGGGAGGCCACACATCTTACTGCAATAAAGCCACAGTTATATCCAAACTCAGTCGTTGTACAATTGATCGTCCATCAATTTATTGCAGTAAGATTTTCTAAAAGCTGGGCCTCCGAATCAAACCAGATTGCCTGCAGCCTGATCCACAATCAAGCAATGCCATAAAGGACATTAATCAGTGGCTAGCTTGCTTCGAGGCCTATATCAACTCAGCGACCACCCCTCTGACGGAGGCTCAGAAGGTACAGATCCTGTACTCAATGTTGGGCTCCAGCGTGTTTCCCCTAATCCAGGAGTACCGAATTACGCAGACGCCATCGTACTCCTGAAAGAAAGCTACGCACAGAAAACAAACACACTCTTCGCCAGACACGTACTAGCCACTCGCTCTCAACTCCCTGGTGAGTCCATAGAAGGCTTCTAGCGGGTCCTAATCCCACTTGTCTGGGACTGTGACTGTCAGGCCGTAACGGCCACTGAACATTCCAACCTTCATATGCACGATGCATTTGTAACGGGGATTGGGTCGGATCTCATACACCAAAGACTGTTGGAAGGGGCCAGGCTCGACCTAGCTGAGACTAAATGCTAGCACTCTCCATGATGGTCACCTCACGTAATGCTCAGGCCTACCCCTCCAGCCAAGCGGCCCACCCCTCCTATCCCTCATGGACCCCACAGACTGCAGCCCCAGCCGGTGCTTTACCCAGCCAGTATGCCTGCGCCACGTGCCAACCCGCGCAACCCGCGGGTCCCCAATGTTACTTCTGCGGCCAGCAGAAGCACCTCTGCAAATGCTGCCCAGCCCGCACTGCCATTTGCAAAGCTTGCGGCAAAAATGGGCACTTCGCCGCGGTGTGCCAGGCTCGGGCAGTCGCTGCTATCGCTCCCACCCCCTGACCGACACACAATGGGCGCCACCGACTTCGCCCCGGGCCACGCGCGTCCAGTAGGCACCGCCATCTTCACCTCCCGGGGCCACTCGTGGACAGTGGGCGCCACGATCTTCCCCTCCCGGGGCCACTCGCGGACAGTGGGTGCCGCCATCTTCACCTCCCCCTGCCGCGAGCGGCCGTGGGCTCCGCCATCCACCCTCAGTCCACGTGCGGCCCATGGGCACTGCCAAATTGTTCAGCCCCCGCAACATGTGCCCATGGGCGCTGCCATTTTGTTCCCTCAGGAGCTTCAGGCGCCGCCATCTTGTCTTCCCCACGGGGCATGGACGCCAACAGCATTCCACGACCTGGCCCCCCATGCTCCCCATCTTCTGTAACCAGTGATGACCTACCGCACCTCGCCTCAGTTACAATCGATCAGTCTCGTCCGCACAACGTGCCCACCGCTTCGACCATTGTGAGAATTAACGGTCACATGACCTCTTGCCTGCTGGACTCCAGGAGCACTGAACGATTCATCCACCCAGATGCGTTAAGGTGCTGCTCCCTCACGGTCCACCCCGCCAATCAAAGAATCTCCCTGGCGTCCGGATCCCATTCCGTCTTGATCCAGGGGTTCTGCACGGTTACTCTCACAGTCCAGGGCATAGAATTCAGCAACATCCGCCTTTATGTCCTTCCTAATCGCTGCGCTGCAAATCTACTAGGTCTGGACAGCCAGTGCAATCTCCAGAGCGTTATCCTCAAAGTCGTTGGCCCTTACCACCCCTCACTGTGTGTGGCCTCCCGAACCTAAAGGTCGGCCAACCCTCCCTCTTTGCCAGACTAACTCCGGATTGCAAACCCATTGCCACCAGGAGAAGATGGTACAGCAACCAGGACAAGACCATCATCAGTTCCGAGGTCCAGTGGTTGCTTCGGGAAGGCATCATCGAGGCCAGCAACAGCCCCTGGAGAGCCCAAGGGGCAGTTACAGAGGGAAGGCATCATCGAGGCCAGCAACAGCCCCTGGAGAGCCCAAGGGGCAGTTACTGAGGGAAGGCATAATCGAGGCAACAGCCCCTGGAGAGCCCAAGGTGCAGTTACTGAGGGAAGGCATCATCGAGGCAACAGCCCCTGGAGAGCCCAAGCGGCAGTTACTGAAGGAAGGCATCATCGAGGCAACAGCCCCTGGAGAGTCCAAGGGGCAGTTACTGAGGGAAGGCATCATCGTCCCAGCAACAGCCCCTGGAGAGCCCAAGCGGCAGTTACTGAGGGAAGGCATCATCGAGGCAACAGCCCCTGGAGAGCCCAAGCGGCAGTTACTGAGGGAAGGCATCATCGAGGCAACAGCCCCTGGAGAGCCCAAGCGGCAGTTACTGAGGGAAGGCATCATCGAGACCAGCAACAGCCCCTGGAGAGCCCAAGCGGCAGTTACTGAGGGAAGGCATCATCGAGGCAACAGCCCCTGGGGAGCCCAAGGGGCAGTTACTGAGGGAAGGCATCATCGAGACCAGCAACAGCCCCTGGAGAGCCCAAGCGGCAGTTACTGAGGGAAGGCATCATCGACCCAGCAACAGCCCCTGGAGAGCCCAAGGGGCAGTTACTGAGGGAAGGCATCATCGTCCCAGCAACAGCCCCTGGAGAGCCCAAGCGGCAGTTACTGAGGGAAGGCATCATCGAGACCAGCAACAGCCCCTGGAGAGCCCAAGGGGCAGTTACTGAGGGAAGGCATCATCGAGGCAACAGCCCCTGGAGAGCCCAAGGGGCAGTTACTGAGGGAAGGCATCATCGAGGCCAGCAACAGCCCCTGGAGAGCCCAAGCGGCAGTTACTGTGGGAAGGCATCATCGAGGCAACAGCCCCTGGAGAGCCCAAGCGGCAGTTACTGAGGGAAGGCATCATCGAGGCAACAGCCCCTGGAGAGCCCAAGGGGCAGTTACTGAGGGAAGGCATCATCGAGACCAGCAACATCCCCTGGAGAGCCCAAGGGGCAGTTACTGAGGGAAGGCATCATCGAGGCAACAGCCCCTGGAGAGCCCAAGGGGCAGTTACTGAGGAAAGACTTCATCGTCCCAGCAACAGCCCCTGGAGAGCCCAAGGGGCAGTTACTGAGGGAAGGCATCATCGAGGCAACAGCCCCTGGAGAGCCCGGGGCAGTTACTGAGGGAAGGCATCATCGTCCCAACAACAGCCCCTGGAGAGCCCAAGGGGCAGTTACTGAGGGAAGGCATCATCGAGGCCAGAAACAGCCCCTGGAGAGCCCAAGCGGCAGTTACTGAGGGAAGGCATCATCGAGGCCAGCAACAGCCCCTGGAGAGCATAAGCGGCAGTTACTGAGGGAAGGCATCATCGAGGCAACAGCCCCTGGAGAGCCCAAGGGGCAGTTACTGAGGGAAGGCATCATCGAGGCCAGCAACAGCCCCTGGAGAGCCCAAGCGGCAGTTACTGAGGGAAGGCATCATCGAGGCAACAGCCCCTGGAGAGCCCAAGGGGCAGTTACTGAGGGAAGGCATCATCGAGGCAACAGCCCCTGGAGAGCCCAAGCGGCAGTTACTGAGGGAAGGCATCATCGAGGCAACAGCCCCTGGAGAGCCCAAGGGGCAGTTACTGAGGGAAGGCATCATCGAGGCAACAGCCCCTGGAGAGCCGAAGCGGCAGTTACTGAGGGAAGGCATCATCGAGGCAACAGCCCCTGGAGAGCCCAAGTGGTAATCGTTAAAACTGAGGCGAAAAACAGAATGGTCATGGACTACAGCCAGACTATCAACCGGTACACTCAGCTCGAGGCGTACCCCCTCCCACGCATATCTATATGGTCAATCAGATTGCGCATTACCGGATCTTCTCAACGATAGACCACAAATCTACCTACCACCAGCTCCCCATACGTAAATCAGACCGTCCATACACTGCTTTTGAGGTGCACGGTCATCTCTATCACTTCCTCAGGGTTCCCTTCGACGTCACTAACGGGGTTTCGGTCTTCCATAGGGAGATGGATCAAATGGTTGACCGGTACGGTTTGCGGGCCACCTTCCCGTACCGAGACAACGTCACCATCTGCTGCCACGATCAGCAGGACCACAACGCCAACCTTGCCAAATTCCTCCACACCGCCACTCTCCTCAACCACACCTACAACAGTGGGAAGTGCGTGTTCAGCACAACTCGCTTAGCCATCCTCGCCTATGTGGTCCAGAATGGAGTTCTGGGGCCCAATCCGGACCACATGCGCCCCCTCCTGGAGCTCCCCCTCCCCCACTGCCCCAAGGACCCCAAACGCTGCCTGGGGTTCTTCTCCTGCTATGCCCAGTGGGTCCCAAACAATGCGGACAAGGCCCGCCCACTCATTCAGTCCATCTACTTCTCCCTGACGGCCAACGCACAACAGGCCTTCGCCCGTATCAGAGCTGATATAGCCAAGGCCGGGATGCACGCAGTAGACGAGACAATGCCCTTCAAGTAGAAAGCGACGTATCAGACATCACACTGGCTGCCACCTTCAGTCAGGCAGGCAGACCCGTGGCATCCTTTTCCCGCACCCTTCATGCCTCGGAAATTCGGCACTCATCCGTTGAAAAAGAGGCCCACGCCATCGTTGAAGCTGTGCAGCATTGGAGGCATTACCTAGCCGGCAGGAGATTAACTCTCCTCACTGACCAACGGTCGGTAGCCTTCATGTTTAACAACACGCAGCGGGGCAAGATCAAAAACAATAAAATCTTGCGGTGGAGAATCGAGCTCTCCACCTATAATTACGAGATTCTGTATCGCCCCGGCAAGTTCAACGAGCGCCCAGACACCCTCTCCCGAGGTACATGTGCCAGCGCACAAGTAGACCGACTCCGGGCCCTACACAACAGCCTTTGTCACCCGGGGGGTCACACAATTGTACCATCTTGTCAAGGCTCGCAATCTGCCCTACTCCGCCTAGGAAGTGCGGACAGTCACCAGAGACTGCCAGGTCTGTGCGGAGTGCAGGCTGCCCTTCTACCGGCCAGACCGTGCGCCTGGTGAAAGCGTCCCGCTCCTTTGAACGCCTCAACGTGGGTTTCAAAGGGCCCCTCCCCTCCACCGGCCGAAACACGTATATTCTCAGTGTGGTCGTTGAGTATTCCGGATTCCCCTTCGCCATCCCATGCTCCGATGTACGTTTGCCACCATCATCAAAGCCCTAAACATAATTGTCGCTCTATTCGGTTTCCCCGCCTACATCCACAGCGACCGGGGATCCTCGTTCATGAGTGATGAGCTGCGTCAGCTCCTGCTCAGCAGGGGTATCGCCTCCAGCAGGACAACCAGCTACAACCCCCGGGGAAACGGACAGGTGGAAAGGGAGAACGGGACGGTATGGAGGGCCGTCCAACTGGCCCTACGGTCCAGGAACCTCCCAGCCTCTCGCTGGCAGGACGTCCTCCCTGATGTACTACACCCCATCCGGTCACTACTGTGCAGCACTACATATAACACACCTCACGAAGGTCTGTTCACCTTCCCCAGGAAGTCCACATCCGGGGTGTCGCTCCCGACTTGGGTCGCAGCTCTAGGACCGGTCCTGCTCCGTAGGCACATCCGTCTCCACAAGGCGGACCTGTTGGTGCAGCGGGTGCACTTTCTCCATGCCAACCCCCAGTATGCCTATATGGTGTACACCGACGGCCGCCAAGATACTGTCTGCCTCAGGGACCTGGCACCAGCAGGTTCCAACCATACACACTTCTCCAGCTCTGCACCACCCTCCCCTCCCCTGGCACTCCCAACATTAACCCCAGCAGGACCATCCCTCCTTCCCCTGCCCACGCCAGAGGACGAAGAGGATTTCGACACACCCTCGGAGTCATCAAACATCAGGCCAGCATCGACATCGCCAGCATCGCCGTCGCTGCCACCGCTACGTCGCTCCCAGCGGAACGTCAAGGCACCAGACCCTTTGAATCTCTAGCTGGCACCGGACTTTCAAAGAACAATTTTATCTTTTCCCTGATAAAACACTACATAAATTCACTACTGTATATAGTTCCCCACCACCCCGCTGGACTCATTTTTAACGGGTGAATGTGGTAAACTACTGTTACACCTGTATTAGGTGATGTATGGTAGGACCTGTACTACAGGTTCGCCGGTAGCCCCTGCCTGCTGGCTCCGCCCAGTAGGAGGAGTATAAATATGCGTATCCTCTATTCGGCAGCCATTTCGCCAGCTGCTGTGGGAGGCAACACATCTTACTGCAATAAAGCCACAGTTATATCCAACCTCAGTCTTTGTACAATTGATCATGCATCATCGTACAGATTTTGTGCATGCCTTTCCTCTGTACAGTTTTGATGTGTGTCTTTCACCTGAACAGAATTGAGTTTGTCTATCCCCTGTACAGATTTGAGTGTGTCTTTCCCCTGCACAGATTTGAGTGTGTCTTCTCCCTGTACACATTTATGTACCTCTTTCCCCTGTACAGAATTGAGTCAGTCTTTCCCCTGTACAGATTTCAATGTGTCTTCACCCTGCACAGAATTGAGTGTCCCTTTCCCTGTACAGATTTGGGTATATATTTTCCGTGTACAGAATTGGTGTGTCTTTCCCTTGTAGAGAATTGAGTAGGTTATTTTGCCTGTACATAATTGAGGTGGTCTTTCTGCTGTCCAGAATAGAGTGTGTCTTTCCCCTGTGCAGATTTGAGTGTGTCTTTCCCCTATACAGAATTGAGTGTGTCTTTCCCCTGTACAGAATTGAGTGTGTATTTCCCCTATACAGAATTGAGTGTGTCTATCCCCTGTACAGAATTGAGTCTGTCTTTCCCCTGTACAGATTTGAGTGTGTCTTTCCCCTGTACAGATTTGAGTGTGCCTTTCCCCTGTACAGATTTGAGTGTGTCTTTCCCCTGTGCAGATTTGAGTCTGTCTTTCCCCTGTACAGATTTGAGTGTGTCTTTCCCCTGTACAGAATTGAATGTGTCTTTACCCTGTACAGAATTGAGTCTGTCTTTCCCCTGTACAGATTTGAGTGTGTCTTTCCCCTGTACAGAATTGAGTCGGTCTTTCCCCTGTACAGATTTGAGTCGGCCTTTCCCCTGCACAGATTTGAGTGTGCCTTTCCCCCGTACAGAATTGAGTCTGGCTTTCCCCTGAACAGAATTGAGTCTGTCTTTCCCCTGTACAGAATTGAGTGTGTCTTTAGCCTGTACAGGTTTGAGTCGGCCTTTCCCCTGTACAGAATTGTGTCTGGCTTTCCCCTGTACAGAATTGAGTGTGTCTTTCCCCTGTACAGATTTGAGTGTGTCTTTCCCCTGTACAGAATTGAGTGTGTCTTTGCCCTGTACAGATTTGAGTCGGCCTTTCCCCTGTACAGAATTGAGTGTGTCTTTCCCCTGTACATAATTGAGTGTGTCTTTCCCCTGTGCAGATTTGAGTGTGTCTTTCCCCTGTACAGAATTGAGTGAGCCTTTCACTTGTAGAGAATTGAGTAGGTTATTTTGCCTGTACAGAATTGAGTCAGCCTTTACCCTGGACAGAATTGAGTGTGTCTTTGCCCTGTACAGATTTGAGTCGGCCTTTACCCTGTACTGATTTTAATGTGTCTTTCCCCTGTGCAGAGCTGAGTGGGTCTTTCCCCTGTACAGATTTGAGTGTGTATTTCCCCAGTACAGATTTGACTGTGTCTTTCCCCTGTACAGATTTAACTGTCTTCCCCCTGTACAGATTTGTGTGTCTTTCCCCTGTACAGGTTTGACTGTTTCTTTATTCTGTGCAGATTTGAGTGTGTCTTTAAACTGTACAGATTTGAGTGTGTCTTTCCCCTGTACAGATTTGAGTGTGTCTTTCCCCTGTACAGAGCTGAGTGGGTCTTTCCCTGTACAGAGTTGAGTGTGCTTTAAGCTGTACAGATTTGAGTGTATCTTTCCCCTGGACAAATTTGAGTCTGTCTTTACCATGGACAGAATGGAGTCTGCCTTTCCCCTGTACAGAGCTGAGCGGGTCTTTCCCTTGTACAGATTGAGTGCGTCTTTCCCCTGTACAGATTGAGTGCGTCTTTCCCCTGGACAGATTGAGTGTGTCTTTCCCCTTTACAGATTGTTGTATGTCTTTCCCTGTACAGAATTGAGTCCATCTTTCCCCTGTACAGATTGAGTGTGTCTTTCCCCTGTACAGAATTGAGTGTGTCTTTCCCCTTTACAGATTGTTGTATGTCTTTCCCTGTACAGAATTGAGTCCATCTTTCCCCTGTACAGATTGAGTGTGTCTTTCCCCTGTACAGATTTGTGTGTGTCTTTCCCCTGGACAGATTTGTGTGTGTTTTGCTCCTGTACAAATTTGAGTGTGCCTTTCTCTTGTAAAGAATTGAGTCAGTCTTGACCCTTTAAATATTTAGGTGTGCCTTCCCCATGTACATTTTTGGGAGTATCTTTCCCCGTACAGATTTTGTGCGTGTCTTTCCCTTGTACAGAATTGAGTGTGTCTTTCCCTTGTAGAGAATTGAGTCGGTTTTTTCACCTGTACTGAATTGAGTGTGTCATTCCCCTGCACAGAATTGAGTTGTACTTTCCCTTGTGTAGAATTGAGTGCATCTTTCCCCTGGACAGATTAGACTGTGTCTTTCTGCTGCCCTTATTTTAATGTGACTTTCCCCTGCACAGAATTGAGTGTCCCTTTCCCTATTACAGAGTTTGGTATATCTTTCACCTGTACAGAATTGAGTCGATCTTTCCCCTGTGCAGGATTGAGTCGTACTTTCCCCTTTACAGTTTGGTGTATGTCTTTCCCTGTACAGAATTGAGTCGATCTTTCCCCTGTGCAGAATTGAGTCTCTTTCCCCTTTACAGTTTGGTGTATATCTTTCCCTGTGCAGAATTGAGTCTGTCTTTCCCCTTTACAGTTTGGTGTATGTCTTTCGCTGTACAGAATGGAGTCGATCTTTCCCCTGTGCAGAATTGAGTCTGTCTTTCCCCTGCTTAGATTTGGATATATCTTTCCCCTGTACATAATTGAGTCTGTCTTTCCCCTTTACAGATTGTTGTATGTCTTTCCCTGTACAGAATTGAGTCTATCTTTCCCCTGTGCAGAATTGAGTCTGTCTTTCCCCTTTACAGTTTGGTGTATGTCTTTCCCTGTACAGAATTGAGTCGATCTTTCCCCTGTAGAGAGCTGAGTTTGCCTTTCCCCTGTACAGAATTCAGTGGGCTGGTTTTTCCCAAAATGGGACTATTTCCCCACGTTGTTGTAGAAACGCTGGCATTGCACTCCCGAGTGTCCTCAAAAAAGATAGACCGACTCATTTACCTTCAGGGGACGAGAATGGACCCGGAGCAATTCATGCAGCTTTATCTGCAGAACTGGGCCCCTGCACTTGAGTCCGCGCATGCGCAGCGCGGTGACCTCCAGCAGCTGCTCCGAGCACCATGGCAGACTCGCACCATTGAGGCAGTTCTGTAATGTAGGCCCCACCGATCAACCACATGCGCCTGTATCAAACGGGCCCGGTTTGTGACCCGGCCACCCATAAAGTCCCACGGGTGCCCGATCTCCCCCCCCCCCCCCAGGGCAGCCACGGACTGAGTCCACAGCCGCCAGACAATGTTAGTTCCACACTGTCGGGAACTCAGCCGATTGGCAGCGGAGTATTGCTGGCAAAGTCATTTGTGGATGCTTGGATATTCGGGATCCAGAGAATTGCCGCACCGTCACTGGACGATTCTATTGGGAAAGTTGATTCTCCGCCCCCGTGCCAAACACGATTTCAGCGCAGGGCTGCGGAGAGTCCAGCCCAGTGTGACCTTCCTCTGTACAGATGTGCGTGTGTCATTTCTCTGTCCAGTATTGAGTGGGTCAGTTGCCAATACAGATTTGACTGTATCTTTTCCCTATCCAGATCTGAGTGGGTCATGTCCCTCTCCAGTTTTAAGTGGGTCAGTTCCCTGTTCAGACTGTAGTGATCTCTTTGTGCATGTACATAAGGGATTAATCAATAGCTCCAGATGATCAGTAGAGGGCCGGACCAACAGGGGTATAAAAGCTACCGCGTTGTGCCTCTCACTCTCTCTTTCGGGTGTACAGTGACCAGGACAGGAGTGTAGATTAGCTCAGATGGTTCGTGTAGTCAAGCATAGTTACTGTAGATAAATCTTGTTGACCTTATCACTAGTATCAATGTTAAAGTAAAGAACTCACGCAATTATTGTCATAGTACTCAATACACCTTTTGTTACGACTGGACGAGTTCGAGTTTTCCTCATCGAGATTGAGAAACCTCATCAGCAACCAAGCTTTGAGTAACACATGTTACATTCTGTAGTATATCAAAACACACAGAGAAATGTAATAAAAGATGATAGAGCAGTGTAATAAAAGACAGGCCTCAGTGTATTCTGCCCTTGCTTGCAGCTCCATGTGAATCTGTTCTTTCCTCATCTTGAAGTGCTGCTGTGCTCTGCGAGCTGCAGAGCGAGTAACTGTGAGAGAGCGGGAACATCAACTGCCCGATGTAAGGACGCTGACCATTGACATCAACCCTGTGCCTCTCCACAGGTGCTGACAGACTTGGCAGCCATTTTATGCTTTTATTCACGTGATCTGTTTATTCTTGCATCTGTTGTTGGATACAAGGGGAAATCTATTTGGACTGGTCATGGGAGATGGGGAACATCTGTTGTAAAAGGACAGTGATGTGTTGGCGGGGATTGAGAAAGGTTGCATGAGGATACATGGAAGATGTAGATGGCAGCACGGTAGCATAGTGGTTAGCATAAATGCTTCACAGCTCCAGGGTCCCAGGTTCGATTCCCGGCTGGGTCACTGTATGTGCGGAGTCTGCACGTCCTCCCCGTGTGTGCGTGGGTTTCCTCCGGGTGCTCCGCTTTCCTCCCACAGTCCAAAGATGTGCAGGTTAGGTGGATTGGCCATGCTAAATTGCCCGTAGTGTTCTTAAAAGTAAGGTTAAGGGGGGGGGGGTTGTTGGGTTACGGGCATAGGGTGGATACGTGGGTTTGAGTAGGGTGATCATTGCTCGGCACAACATCGAGGGCCGAAGGGCCTGCTCTGTGCTGTACTGTTCTATGTTCTATGTCTAATTGTTAGTTGAAATCTGCAATCTTTGAAAATTTGAATGAGTGTAATGGGGGGAGGAATTGCCTTCCAGTTGGGCTGGTTTAGCACAGGATGAAAGCTGGCTTTTGAAGCAGACCAAGGCAAGCCAGCAACACGGTTCAATTATCGCCCCAGCCTCTCCGAACAGGAGCCGGAATATGGCGACGAGGGGCTTTTCACAGCAACTTCATTTGCAGCCCGCTTGTGACAATAAGCCATTTTCATTTCAATGTTTCAATGGACTCTGGATCTGATCTTTTAGAATGCAAGAACTGTCGGTGGGACCTGGAAGGCCTCTGTCCCGGGTGAGAATGCCGTAGGCGTGGAATTCACTGCAGCGTGTGATGGGATTTCTCAGTTCGTTGGTAATCGGAGCTCACAGCCATTCATCAGATCAGCGTGGGAACAGTGAAATGGAGACTGGCATCAGCTCCGGATCAACAAGCATCAAAAGGACACGGGCTGATCAGAGAGCGGTGAAGGAGATTAATGTGGAACAGGAATGCAGAGAGGGGGATGGGCAATTAGCAAGAGGGATGGGAGTGAATAGGGAGAGGGAAGGTGAGTCAAAATCTGCCCTGCTGGAGGCAGTGGCACATTGAATTCCTACAGTGTAGAAGTGGCCATTCGGCCCATCATGTCTGCACCGACCCGCTGAAAGACCACCCTACCCGGGCCCACTCCGCCACCATATTGCCTGTACTCCCACGTAACCTGCCGGCAATTTAACGCGTCCAATCCAAGTAACCTGCACGTGTTTGCACTGTGGGAGGAAACCGGAGCACCCGGAGGGAACCCACGCAGACACGGAGGAAACGTGCAGACTCCGCGCAGACAGTGACCCAAGCCGGGAATCGAACCTGAGACCCTGGAGCTGTGAAGC
Source organism: Scyliorhinus canicula (assembly GCF_902713615.1). Taxonomy (NCBI): domain Eukaryota; kingdom Metazoa; phylum Chordata; class Chondrichthyes; order Carcharhiniformes; family Scyliorhinidae; genus Scyliorhinus; species Scyliorhinus canicula. Next base: position 38,574 of record NW_024055686.1, read on the forward strand.
AACTGTGCTACCCACTGTGCTGCTGTGTCACCCAGGAGATTGCCGAGGCTATGGAAAGTGCTAAAGGGGTGGGTGGGGGTGCGAAGGAACTGCAAAGCATGCAAGCAGGCGCGTCCCACCGTGTTTGTTGGGAAACCACTGGTAGTAGTGGCTACACGGAGACAGCAGGAAGTAATCAGCAAACAGACAATAAACTAGTAATAAGCAACGTGGGCAGCACGGTGACACAGTGGTTAACACAGCTGCCTCACAGCTTGAGGGATCCAGATTCAATTCTGGCCTCATGGGAGTGTCCGTGTGAAGTTTACACTTTCTCTCAGTGTCTGCGTGGGTTTCCTCCGGGTGCTCCGGTTTCATCCCACAGCCCAAAGCTGTGCAGGTTGGGTGGATTGGCCAGGATAAATTGCTTCTTTGTGAACAAAAGGTTAGGTCGGGTTACTGGGTTGTGGTGATAGGATGGAGACGTGGTCTTAAGTAGGGTGCTCTGTCCGAGGGCTGGTGCAGAATCGATGGACCGAATGGCCTCATCCTGCTCTTTAGGGATTCCATGGTTCTATGGATTGAGGCAAACAAGTATGTGGAGGGATAGGGAAGGAGTGAGCGAAGGAGGGAATTGAACAGGAGGAGGAGAATTGTAGGGGCCTGAAGAGGTTAGAGAGATAGGGAGGGAGAGGGCGAGGGAGCGAATTGAACAGGAGGAGGAGAATTGTAGAGGCCTGAAGAGGTTAGAGAGATAGGGAGGGAGGGGGCGAAGGAGGGAATTGAACAGGAGGAGGAGAATTGTAGGGACCTGAAGAGGTTAGAGAGATAGGGAGTGAGGGAGGTGGGTGAGAGGGGATTTGAACAGGAGGATGCATATTATTGGGGCTGGAGAAGGTTACAGAGATAGGGATGGAGCCCAGTGAGGGATTTCAACAGGAGGGGGAGATTTGTAGGGGTTTCAGGAGTTTACAGAGATAGGGAAGGAGGATGAACGAGAGAGGGATTTGAACAGGAGGATGAGATTGGGAGGGCTGGAGGAGGTGACAGAGATAGGGAGGGAGGGAGGGAGGGAGGGAGGGAGGGAGGGGGGCGACAGGGATTTGAACAGGAGGATGCATATTGTTGGGGCTGGAGGAGGTTACATAGATAGGGAGGGAGGGAGCGAGGTAATGGAACAGGATGAGAATTGTAGGAGCTGGAGGAGGTTACAGAAATAGGGAGGGAGGGAGGGAGCCAAGGGAGGGATTTGAACAGGAGGATGAGCATTATCGGACCTGGAGGACGTAACAGAGATAGAGAGGGAGGGTGAATGAGTGAAGGATTTGAACGGGAGGATGAGAATTGTAGGGGCTGGAGGAGGTTACAGAGATAGGGAAGGGGGGAGGGAGGGAGGGATTTGAACAGGAGGATGAGAATTTCAGGGGCTGGAGGGGGTTACAGAGATGGAGAGGGAGGGGGAGCGAGGGAGGGGTTTGAACAGGAGGATGAGAATTGTAGGGGCTGGTGGAGGTGACAGAGATAGGGTGGGAGGGAGCGAAAGAGGGATTTGAGCAGGAGGATGAGAATTGTAGGGGCTGGAGGAGATTACAGAGATAGGGTGGGAGGGAGGGAGGGATTTGAACTGGACGATTAGAAATGTAGGGGCTGGAGGAGGTTAGAGTGATAGGGAGGGAGGGAGGCGAGGAAGGGATTTGAACAGGAGGATGAGAAATGTTGGGGCTGGAGGAGGTTACAGAGAAAGGGAGGGGGTGAGCGAGGGAGGGATTTGAACAAGAGGATGAGAAATGTAGGGGCTGGAGGAGGTTACAGAGATAGGGAGGGAGGGAGGGGTTTGAACAAGACGATGAGAACTGTAGGGGCTGGAGGAGATTACAGAGATAGGGAGGGAGGGAGGGAGGGGTTTGAACAGGAGGATGAGAAATGTAGGGGCTGGAGGATGTTACAGAGATAGGGAGGGGGAGCGAGGGTGGGATTTGAACTGGAGGATGAGAAGAGTAGGGGCTGGAGGAGGTTACAGAGTTAGGGAGCGAGGGTGGGATTTGAACAGGAGGATGAGCATTATCGGACCTGGAGGAGGCTACAGAGATAGGGAGGGAGGGGAGCGATGGAAGGATTTGAACAGGAGGATGAGAATTGTAGGGGCTGGAGGAGGTTACAGAGATAGGGTGGGTGGGAGCGAAAGAGGGACTTGAACAGGAGGATGGGAATTGTAGGGGCTGGAGGAGATTACAGAGATAGGGAGGGAGGAGAGCGAGGGAGGGATTTGAACAGGAGGATGAGAATTGTAGGGGCTGGAGGAAGATACAGAGATAGGGAGGAGGGAGGGGTTTGAACAAGAGAATGAGAATTGTAGGGCTGGAGGAGATTACAGAGGTAGGGAGGGAGGGAGGGGTTTGAACAGGACGATTGGAAATGTAGGGGCTGGAGGAGATTACAGAGATAGGGAGGGAGGCGAGGGAGGGATTTGAACAGGAGGATGAGAATTGTCGGGGCTGGAGGAGGTTACAGAGATAGGGAGGGAGGGGAGGGAGGGATTTGAACCGAAGGATGAGAATTGTAGGGGCTGGAGGAGGTTACAGAGATAGGGAGGGAGTGGAGCCTGGGAGTGATATTGGAGAGTTCTGAACCTCCCTCCCTCTCTCTCTCTCTCCCTCCCTCTCTCTCTCTCTCTCTCCCTCGTTCTCTCTATCCGTCTCTCTCTCTCTCTCTCCCTCGTTCTCTCTCTCCATCTCTGATCATTGTAGGCAGATTGACGAATCCCTACCTCTACCTCGACAGTGTTAACATGACATTCCAAGTGGGGGACAGGGTGTGGTTGGTGTGTGAGGGGGTGGGGCATTGAGGACCGTCACAGCTCCTTCCTCCTGTACCGGGGGTGTCGCGGTGAAGCACCTGATGTCGGGGCGAGCGACCCTCCCCAGGGCAGCTGTCACCTTCGACGTGACGGACGCCCTGGCCCATGGGACCGAGACCTTCTCCTGCGTTTGTGAGATGGGTGCTGGGGAAGATCTCGGACCTAGATTCACATCGACCGATTATGGGGGGAGATTTCAACACCATCCTTGATCCAAGGTTGGACCGGTCGAGTTCTCTGTCAGGGAAGATGTCATCTATGGCCACGGGGCTCCAGTGGGTTCATGGAGCTTGTGGTAGTATGACTAGGGGTATTACGGTACCTGGGAGTGTGAGCTGCCATTGGTGCAGAGAGCTCGCTGCCCATTGGCTCAAGTATTGTGTCCTCTGTATTCCCATTGGTCGAGAGGAAGGTAGCTCCGCCTACGAGGCGGGGTACAAGAACCCGTGTCCCCAGCAGCCAGGTCATTTCTGTATTCCTGCTGCTGGGCACACCTTGCTGATTAAAGCCATCGCTTCGGACAATTCCTTCGTTTTGTGTCCATTGATTGTGCATCAAAGCTAATGGGGGCGGGGTGGGGAGGGTCGATCCATGGAGATTTGGGAGGCCAAGGAGTAAGGAGTTTTCATTCTACTCCCATGTCCATAAGGTGTATTCCCGGATAGACTGCTTTGCGTTGGACAAGACGCTGCTGGCTGAGGTGGTGGATGCTGAATATTCAGCAATATTGGTGTCAGACCACGCCCCGCACTGGGTAGGCCTGCGAGTTAACAAGGGAAAGTCCCAGCGCCCGCAATGGAGGCTGGATGTGGGACTGTTAGCGGAGGAGGAGGCGTGCGAGCGGCTAAGGGAGACCATTTGTAGATACATGAAGAGCAATGATATGGGTGAGGTTTCGGCAGGGGTGGTGGGAGGCACTGAAGGCTGTTATTGGGGGGAATCCATCTCAATTCAGGCCCATAAGGAGGAGGCAAAACGGGCGGAGTTGGAACGGTTGGTAGGTGAAAATTTACAGATGGGCAGCACATTAGCATTTCGGGCAGCACGGCAGCATTGTGGATAACACAATTGCTTCACAGTTCCAGGGTCCCAGGTTCGATTCCGGCTTGGGTCACTCTCTGTGCGGAGTCTGCACATCCTCCCCGTGTGTGCGTGAGTTTCCTCCGGGTGCTCCGGTTTCCTCCCACAGTCCAAAGATGTGCAGGTTAGGTGGATTGGCCATGATAAATTGTCCCTTAGTGCCCAAAATTGTCCTGTTTTGGGTGTGGTTACTGGGTTATGGGGACAGGGTGGAGGTGTTGACCTTGGGTAGGGTGCTCTTTCCAGGAGCCGCTGCAGACTCGATGGGCCGAATGGACCTCTTCTGCACTGTAAATTCTATGAAAAGATTCTATGATAGGAGGAAGGCGGAGTGTCCGGATGACGGGATTCTGAAGGAGCGTCAGAGACTGCAGCAGGAATTTGGGCTCCTGCCCACAGGTAAGGCGGAGGGACAGCTGAGGAGGGTGAAGAGGGCGGTGAAGTTGGGGGGAAAGCCAGCAGGATGTTGGAGCACCAGCTGAGGGAACAGGAGGCTGCGAGAGAGATTGGGAAAGTGAGGGATACGGGGAGCCGGGGGGGGGGGGGGGGGGGGGGGAGGTGATAGTTGGATCCGGCGGGGGGGTGAATGATGTGTTTCGGGAGTTTGATAGTAAATTGTGTAAACCGGAACGCCCAGCATTTTGAAGCGATTTCTGGGGGTGGAGTTCCCGAGGATAGACGAGGAGTTGGTGGAGGTTTTGGGAGCCACAATCGGACTTAGGGAGGTTATAGACGGGTTGGGCGCCATGCAATCGGGTAAGGCTCCAGGACCAGACGGATACCCGGTTGGGGGCTGTGCAATCGGGTAAGGCTCCAGGACCAGACGGATACCCGGTTGGGGGCCATGCAATCGGGTAAGGCTCCAGGACCAGACGGATACCCGGTTGGGGGCTGTGCAATCGGGTAAGGCTCCAGGACCAGACGGATACCCGGTTGGGGGCTGTGCAATCGGGTAAGGCCCCAGGACCAGACGGATACCCGGTTGGGGACTGTGCAATCGGGTAAGGCTCCAGGACCAGACGGATACCAGGTTGAGTTTTATCAAAAGTTTTCCGGGCTGTTGGGGTGGCTTCTGGTAAAGGCTTTTAACCAGTCCAAGGAGCTGGGAATGCTCCCCGCCCCCAACGTTATCGCAGGCATCGATTTCCCTTATTTTGAAAGGGGATAAGGGCCGGGATTCACCCCTACCCGGCAGGGCCGGGGGTCCCGTTGTAAACCACTCCGGCGTCGGGCCGCCCCAAAGTTACAGAATTCTCCCCACCTTTAGGGGCCAAACCCTCACATTGAGGGGCTAGGCCTGCGAGGGAGTGGTTCCCACTCCGCCGGCTGGCATGAACGGCCTTTAGGGGCCAAACCCTCACATTGAGGGGCTAGGGCTGCGCTGGAGTGGTTCCCGCTCCGCCGGCTGGCATGAACGGCCTTTAGGGGCCAAACCCTCAGATTGAGGGGCTAGGCCTGCGCTGGAGTGGTTCCCACTCCGCCGGATGGCATGAACGGCCTTTAGGGGCCAACCCTCACATTGAGGGGCTCGGCCTGCGCTGGAGTGGTTCCCACACCGCCGGCTGGCATGAACGGCCTTCAGGGGCCAAGCCCTCACATTGAGGGGCTAGGCCTGCGCTGGAGTGGTTCCCACTCCGCCCGGCTGGCATGAACGGCCTTTGGTGCCACGCCAGCCGGGGCCAAAAGGACTTCACCGGCCAGCGTCAGTCTGCGCATGCGCTGGAGCGTCAGCGGCTGCTGATGTCATCCCGGTGCACGCTCAGCGGAGGGGGTCTCTTCCACATCCGCCATGGTGAAGGCACAGGCCCGCCTGCCGATCGTTGGGCCCCAATCATGACCAGGCCACCGTGGGGGTACCCCCCAGGTCAGATCACCCCGCTCCCCGCCCCAGGACCCCAGCGCCCGCCCGCCCCGCCTGCTCCTGCCGGTAAGGTCGGTGGTTGAATCCACGGCGGAGGGAGAGGCTTGTCAGCGCCGGGACGTCGGCCCATCGTGGGCCGCAGAACCGCCGCAGAGGGCCCGCTGACCAGCGCAGCGTGATTCCTGACCCCGCCGACCAGCGCAGCGCGATTCCCGTCCCCGCCGACCGGCGCAGTGCGATTCCCGTCCCCGCCGACCGGCGCAGCGCGATCCCAGTCCCCGGCGCAGCGCGATTCCCATCCCTGCCGACCAGCGCAGCGCGATTCCCGTCCCCGCCGAACGGCGCAGCGCGATTCCCGTCCCCGCCGAACGGCGCAGCGCGATTCCCGTCCCCGCCGACCGGCGCAACGTGATTCCCGTCCCCGCCGACCGGCACAGTGCGATTCCCGTCCCCGCCGACCGGCGCAGCGTGATACCCGTCCCCGCCGACCGGCGCAGCCCGATTCCCGTCCCTGCTGACCGGCGCAGCGCGATTCCCGTCCCCGCTGACCGGCGCAGCGCGACTCCCGTCCCCGCTGACCGGCGCAGCGCGATTCCCGTCCCCGCCGACCGGCACGGCGCGATTCCCGTCCCCGCCGACTGGCGCAGCGCGATTCCCGTCCCCACCGAACGGCGCAACGCGATTCCCGTCCCCGCCGACAGGTGCAGCGCGATTCCTGTCCCCGCTGACCGGCGCAGCGCGAGTCCCGTCCCCGCCGACCGGCGAAGCACGATTCCCATCCCCGCCGACAGGCGCAGCGCGATTCCCGTCCCCGCCGACCGGCGCAGCGCGATTCCCGTCCCCGCCGACCGGTGCAGCGAGATTCCCGTCCCCACCGACCGGCGCAGCGCGATTCCCGTCCCTGCCGACCGGCGCAGCGCGATTCCCGTCCCCGCCAACTGTGCAGCGAGATTCCCGTCCCCACCGACCGGCGCAGCGCGATTCCCGTCCACGCCGACCGGCGCAGCGCGATTCCCATCCTCGCCGACCGGCGCAGCGTGATTCCTGTCCCCGCTGACCGGCGCAGCGCGAGTCCCGTCCCCGCCGACCGGCGCAGCGCGATTCCCGTCCCCGCCGACCGGTGCAGCGCGATTCCTGTCCCCGCCAACCGGTGCAGCGCGATTCCCGTCCCCACCGACCGGCGCAGCGCGATTCCCGTCCCCGCCGACTGGCGCAGCGCGATTCCCGTCCCCACCGAACGGCGCAACGCGATTCCCGTCCCCGCCGACAGGTGCAGCGCGATTCCTGTCCCCGCTGACCGGCGCAGCGCGAGTCCCGTCCCCGCCGACCGGCGAAGCACGATTCCCGTCCCCGCCGACCGGCGCAGCGCGATTCCCGTCCCCGCCGACCGGTGCAGCGAGATTCCCGTCCCCACCGACCGGCGCAGCGCGATTCCCGTCCCTGCCGACCGGCGCAGCGCGATTCCCGTCCCCGCCGACCGGTGCAGCGAGATTCCCGTCCCCACCGACCGGCGCAGCGCGATTCCCGTCCACGCCGACCGGCGCAGCGCGATTCCCATCCTCGCCGACCGGCGCAGCGTGATTCCTGTCCCCGCTGACCGGCGCAGCGCGAGTCCCGTCCCCGCCGACCGGCGCAGCGCGATTCCCGTCCCCGCCGACCGGTGCAGCGCGATTCCTGTCCCCGCCAACCGGTGCAGCGCGATTCCCGTCCCCACCGACCGGCGCAGCGCGATTCCCGTCCCCGCCGACCGGCGCAGTGCGATTCCCGTCCACGCCGACCGGCGCAGTGCGATTCCCGTCCACGCCGACCGGCGCAGCGCGATTCCCGTCCCCGCCGACCGGCTCAGCGCGATTCCCGTCCCTGCCGACCGGCGCAGTGCGATTCCCGTCCACGCCGACCGGCGCAGTGCGATTCCCGTCCCTGCCGACCGGCGCAGTGCGATTCCCGTCCCCACCGACCGCCGCAGCGCGATTTCCGTCCCCGCTCACCGGCGCAGCGCGATTCCCGTCCCCGCTGACCGGCGCAGCGCGATTCCCGTCCCCGCTGACCGGCGCGGCGCGTTTCCCGTCCCCGCCGACCGGCACAGCGCGATTCCCGTCCCCACCGACCGGCGCAGCGCGATTCCCGTCCCCGCCGACCGGCGCAGCGCGATTCCTGTCCCCGCCGCCCGGCGTAGTGCGATTCCCGTACCCGCCGACCGGCCCAGCGCGATTCCCGTACCCGCCGACCAGCCCAGCGCGATTCCCGTCCCCGCCGACCGGCCCAGCGCGATTCCCGTCCCCGCCGACCGGCGTAGTGCGATTCCCGTACCCGCCGACCGGCGCAGCGCGATTCCCGTCCCCGCTGACCGGCGCAGCGCGATTCCCGTCCCGCCGACCGGCGCAGTGCGATTCCCGTCCCCGCCGACCGGCACGGCGCGTTTCCCGTCCCCGCCGACCGGCGCAGCGCGATTCCCATCCCCACCGACCGGCGCAACACGATTCCCGTCCCCGCCGACAGGCGCAGCGCGATTCCTGTCCCCGCCGACCGGTGCAACGCGATTCCCGTCCCCGCCGACAGGCGCAGCGCGATTCCTGTCCCCGCCGACCGGCGCAGTGCGATTCCCGTCCCCGCCGACCGGCGCAGCGCGAGTCCCGTCCCCGCCGACCGGTGCAGCACGATTCCCGTCCCCACCGACCGACGCAGCGCGATTCCCGTCCCCGCTGACCGGCGCAGCGCGATTCCCATCCCGCCGACCGGCGCAGTGCGATTCCCGTCCCCGCCGACAGGCGCAGCGCGATTCCCGTCCCCGCCGACCGGCGCAGAGCGATTCCCGTCCCCGCCGACAGGCGCAGCGCGATTCCTGTCCCCGCCGACCGGTGCAACGCGATTCCCGTCCCCGCCGACAGGCGCAGCGCGATTCCCGTCCCCGCCGACTGGCGCAGCGCGATTCCCGTCCCCGCCGACCGGTGCAGCACGATTCCCGTCCCCACCGACCGACGCAGCGCGATTCCCGTCCCCGCTGACAGGCGCAGCGCGATTCCCATCCCGCCGACAGGCGCAGCGCGATTCCCGTCCCCACCGACCGGCTCAGCGCGATTCACGTCCCCGGCGACCGGCGCAGCGCGATTCCCGTCCCCACCGACCGGCGCAGTGCGATTCCCGTCCCCACCGACCGGCGCAGCGCGATTCCCGTCCCCGCCGACTGGCGCAGCGCGATTCCCGTCCCCGCCGACCGGTGCAGCACGATTCCCGTCCCCACCGACCGACGCAGCGCGATTCCCGTCCCCGCTGACAGGCGCAGCGCGATTCCCATCCCGCCGACCGGTGCAGCACGATTCCCGTCCCCACCGACCGACGCAGCGCGATTCCCGTCCCCGCTGACAGGCGCAGCGCGATTCCCGTCCCCGCCGACTGGCGCAGCGCGATTCCCGTCCCCGCTGACCGGTGCAGCACGATTCCCGTCCCCACCGACCGACGCAGCGCGATTCCCGTCCCCACTGACAGGCGCAGCGCGATTCCCGTCCCCACCGACCGGCGCAGCGCGATTCACGTCCCCGGCGACCGGCGCAGCGCGATTCCCGTCCCCACCGACCGGCGCAGCGCGATTCCCGTCCCCGCCGACCGGCGCAGAGCGATTCCCGTCCCTGCCGACCGGCGCAGCGCGATTCCCGTCCCCGCCGACCGGCGCAGCGCGATTCCCGTCCCCGCCGACTGGCGCAGAGCGATTCCCGTCCCTGCCGACCGGCGCAGCGCGATTCCCGTCCCCGCCGACCGGCGCAGCGCGATTCCCGTCCCCACCGACCGGCGCAGCGCGATTCCTGTCCCCGCCGACCGGCGCAGCGCGATTCCCGTCCCCGCCGACCGGCGCAGAGCGATTCCCGTCCCCGCTGACCGGCACAGCGCGATTCCCGTCCTTGCCGACCGGTGCAGCGCGATTCCTGTCCCCGCCGACTGGCGCAGCGCGATTCCCGTCCCCGCCGACCGGTGCAGCACGATTCCCGTCCCCACCGACCGACGCAGCGCGACTCCCGTCCCCGCCGACCGGCGCAGCGCGATTCCCGTCCCTGCCGACCGGTGCAGCACGATTCCCGTCCCCACCGACCGACGCAGCGCGACTCCCATCCCCGCCGACCGGCTCAGCGCGATTCCCGTCCCCGCCGACCGGCGCAGCGCGACTCCCGTCCCCGCCGACCGGCTCAGCGCGATTCCCGTCCCCGCCGACCGGCGCAGCGCGACTCCCGTCCCCGCCGACCGGCTCAGCGCGATTCCCGTCCCTGCCGACCGGCGCAGCGCGATTCCCGTCCCCGCCGACCGGCGCAGCGCGATTCCCGTCCCCGCCGACCGGCGCAGCGCGATTCCTGTCCCCGCCGGCCGGCGCAGCGCGATTCCCGTCCCCGCCGACTGGCGCAGCGCGGTTTCCGTCCCCGCCGACCGGTGCAGCGCGATTCCCGTCCCCGCCGACAGGCGCAGCGCGATTCCCCTCCACGCCGACCGGCGCGGTGCGATTCCCGTCCACGCCGACCGGCGCAGCGAGATTTCCGTCCACGCCGACCGGCGCAGCGAGATTTCCGTCCCCGCCGACAGGCGCAGCGCGATTCCCGTCCACGCCGACCGGCGCAGTGCGATTCCCGTCCCCGCCGACTGGCGCAGCGCGATTCCCGTCCCCACCGACCGACGCAGCGCGATTCCCGTCCACGCCGACCGGCGCGGTGCGATTCCCGTCCACGCCGACCGGCGCAGCGAGATTTCCGTCCACGCCGACCGGCGCAGCGAGATTCCCGTCCACGCCGACCGGCACAGCACGATTCCCGTCCCCACCGACCGGCGCAGCGCGATTCCTGTCCCCGCCGACCGGCGCAGCGCGATTCCCGTCCCCGCCGACCGGCGCAGCGCGATTCCCGTCCCCGCCGACCGGCGCAGCGCGATTCCCGTCCCCGCCGACCGGCGCAGCGCGATTCCCAACCCCGCTGACCGGCGCAGCGCGATTCCCGTCCCCACCGACCGGCGCAGCGCGATTCCCGTCCCCGCTGACCGGCGCAGCGCGATTCCCGTCCCCGCCGACCGGCGCAGTGCGATTCCCGTCCACGACGACCGGCGCAGCGCGATTCCTGACCCCGCCGACCGGCGCAGCGCGATTCCCGTCCCCGCCGACCGGCGCAGAGCTATTCCCGTCCCCGCCGACCGGCGCAGCGTGATTCCCGTCCCCGCCGACCGGCGCAGCGCGATTCCCGTCCCCGCCGACCGGCGCAGCGCGATTCCCGTCCCCACCGACCGGCGCAACGTGATTCCCGTCCCCGCCGACCGGCGCAGTGCGATTCCCGTCCCCGCTGACCGGCGCAGCGCGATTCCCGTCCCCGCCGACCGGCGCAGCGCGATTCCCGTCCCCACCGACCGGCGCAACGTGATTCCCGTCCCCGCCGACCGGCGCAGTGCGATTCCCTT